>NC_066553.1:2933493-2938493 GCF_024679095.1 Eriocheir sinensis
GTCCAAGGAAATTCATGGCATACCTAAGTGCTTGTGATTATACTCTCTCTCTCTCTCTCTCTCTCTCTCTCTCTCTCTCTCTCTCTCTCTCTCTCTCTCTCTCTCTCTCTCTCTCTCTCTCTCTCTCTCTCTCTCTCTCTCTCGAACAGCTGGCAATCATCGTCCTCCTTCCATCCCGGTGATTGGTGTGTGTGTGTGTGTGTGTGTGTGTGTGTGTGTGTGTGTGTGTGTGTGTGTGTGTGTAATATTCATATCGATTTATTTAGGGTATTGATTAAAGTCATAAAACACACACACACACACACACACACACACACACACACACACACACACTAATATCAACAACAACAACAACAATAATAATAATAATAATAATAATAATAATAATAATAATAATACCAATAACAACGAAAGACCTTCCTTAGACGTTATTTTACCTCATGTTTTATTTATCTTTTCTCTTTATTTTTATTTTCTCTTTTCCTCCATCCATCACCTTTCTTCTCTTCCACAGCCACCCACACTACCCACCTCTCTCTCTCTCTCTCTCTCTCTCTCTCTCTCTCTCTCTCTCTCTCTCTCTCTCTCTCTCTCTCTCTCTCTCTCTCTCTCTCTCTCTCTCTCTTCACCCCCACTCACACACACACCACGCCCCAATCAACACAGGGTGGCCAGGTAACCCTCCCACCTTCCTCACCCGGGTCATTGGGCCACGCAGTCATTGGTTAGGGGTCAGCGTGGTCAGCCTCTCCCTCGGCCAGTTAGTAAGCGGGTCAGGGGACAATCGGGAACCGTGTCTGGATCCTGCGTGCTCGGAGGATCGTCGGGGTCATTGCTGTTGTATTAGATTATTATAGGTGTGTGTGTGTGTGTGTGTGTGTGTGGGTGGGGGTGGGAGTGGGTGGGAGGGGGGCTCTAGTGATGTGTGTTTGATTGTTTGTCGTGTATTGGTATTATTTTTGTTGTTGTTGATATCGTGTGTTGCATTTGAGTTTGTGTTGAATTTTGGGTGATGATGACGGCGTAGGCTATGTTGTAGTAGCAGTGGTGGTTGTTGAAGGATAAAGTAGTAATAGAAAGAATAGTAGTAGTAGTAGTAGTAGTAGTAGATAAATTGTGGTGGCAGAATTGTGTAGTAGTTGTAATAGTAGTAGTAGGTAGTGGTTATGATGAAGTGATCATGGTGATGTTGGTTGTTGTTATTGTGGTGGTCGTGGTGATGTTAGTAGTTGTGGTGGTGGTGGTTGTGGTAGGTGAGGTGTAGCAAGGCGTGGCAAGGGAAGGCAAGGCACTCGTGTTCCTCTTCAATGAATTACCTGTTACCGGCGGCGGCGGGAGCACGCACTGAAGGCCGGGGAGAAGGGGGGCAGCCATCTTGCTTGCAGGCAGGTAGGCAGCAGGCAGGTGGTCTCGCAGGGCAGAACCGTCGCCTTAGTAACCACACTCAGCAGCACTCACGCCCACACGACATACAACAGACCTTAGACCATTGGTAGTCCCTGACTTTAACCCCTTGACTGCGGATTTCCTACAAGAAGACCTCACCAAGCTACAGGAGTGGAACAAAATGTGGCTGCTACAATTCAATGAAGAAAAAATGTAAAGTCCTGCATCTTGTGGGGGGGGGGGGGGATATCCAGCATACCAATACCACATGGGAAACACTCCACTATCCACCACAGAGGCAGAGAAAGACCTGGGAATGTATGTTACCAGGCTACCAGTGAAGGGATATCCAGCATACCAATACCACATGGGAAACACTCCACTATCCACCACAGAGGCAGAGAAAGACCTGGGAGTGTATGTTACCAGGCTACCAGTGAAGGGATATCCAGCATACCAATACCACATGGGAAACACTCCACTATCCACCACAGAGGCAGAGAAAGACCTGGGAATGTATGTTACCAGGCTACCAGTGAAGGATATCCAGCATACCAATACCACATGGGAAACACTCCACTATCCACCACAGAGGCAGAGAAAGACCTGGGTGTGTATGTTACCAGGCTACCAGTGAAGGATAAATCCGTGCCAATCGCAGCAGACGGGTTAAGCTACTCCCAAGATTTTATTAGTGTGGCGTTAAGGTTTTTGGAAGAAGCCGCTGAAAAGATCACTCCCACATGCTACTTTATACAACATTTTACAGCAGAGGAAACAGTTCAAATTCCCAACCACAACCAAAACTTCTGTGTGTGTCGAAGGTTGCCACCCTCAAAAGATGACCTCTCCTCCCGAAATTGACCTCTCTTTCGTCCACCTCTTTTGACTCTTTTTTTAGGAGCAGCGAGTAGCGGGCTTTTTTTTTTATTGTTTCCTTTTTGTGTGTGTGTGTGCCCTTGAGCTGTCTGTAGTAAAAAAAAAAAAAAAACGCCATTCGTACAATAACCCTTCAACCATTCGTATAGCCAACCCAATCAAAGCCTTGCCAAAGTTAGTATATACATATGTGCTTGTGGTTTTTCAGACGTGACGTGATCTGAAGAGTCACCACCTTCAAATGATCACTTCTCGCCCATATACGCCATACAACAGACCCTTCGTTGCCAACCCTAACCAACGCGTCTCCCTAGATTGTATTCGTGTGTGTGTGTGTGTGTGTGTGTGTGTGTGTGTGTGTGTGTGTGTGTGTGTGTGTGTGTGTGTGTATTGTTTGGCAGATGTGGTGTTACCGGACGTAAAAACCCTCACAGCACCACAGCACACCCTATATACAGCAAACCTTCAGATAGCTCATAAGCACCCTAACCAAAGCTGTATCCATGGTTGTGTGCGTGTTTAAAGAAGAAAATAGTATAGATATTAATAATAGGAATCCGTGACACTAGCAAGGCATATTTTTTTTACAGCTAAGGTAGAAATTCAAGGGGGAAAAAAAGGGAAAAAAAGTAGAGAGTTATCCAAAAGAAAATGTTACAATAATCATGTAAAAAAAAAAAAAACGTATGAAGAACACTTATTATTAAATCGAAAATAACATTCATGAGTCAAATTATACATATCTAGAAATAAAATAATATAAATTAGTATTGATAGTAATTCCTCGTTCACACAAAAGAAAGAAAGAAGCGAGTATGATTTACAGTGAACGGAAGAATGGATTTGAAGTTTGACAGACAACGTTAACGTACTTGATGTCATTGCAAACGTTTGGTATCATCACGTTTTCTCTCTCTCTCTCTCTCTCTCTCTCTCTCTCTCTCTCTCTCTCTCTCTCTCTCTCTCTCTCTCTCTCTCTCGCAACGTGACGATATTAAAGAGAGAGAGAGAAAGCCGGCCGGGGTTTAACATGCACTACATTCGTGGTCAAGTTTGGAGTGGAGGAGGAGGAAGAGGAGGAGGAGGAGGAGGAGGAGGAGGAGGAGGAGGAGGCTGGGTTAAAGGTGTGCATCGCTTGGAGGAAGGAGGAGGAGCAGAAGGGAGGAGAGAGAAGAAATATATGTTACAACGAGAGAGAGAGAGAGAGATAGAGAGAGAGAGAGAAGGGAGTAGGGGGTATTCGTCAACAATCTCTCTCTCTCTCTCTCTCTCTCTCTCTCTCTCTCTCTCTCTCTCTCTCTCTCTCTCTCTCTCTCTCTCTCTCTCTCTCTCTCTCTCGCAGCATCCCCTCGAACTCACTCTTTTCTTTGTCTTTTTCCCTACTCTCTCTCTCTCTCTCTCTCTCTCTCTCTCTCTCTCTCTCTCTCTCTCTCTCTCTCTCTCTCTCTCTCTCTCTCTCTCTCTCTCTCTCTCTCTCTCTCTCTCTCTCTCTCTCTCTCTCTCTCCCGGCATTCTTCTCCCCTCTTCCTCCCCTCTTTCTTCCATCTTCTTCACCCTCTTCCCTCCCTATCTGCCCTCATCTCTCCCCTCCTCCTCCTCCTCCTCCTCCTCCTCTCATCTAACTTTCCACGCTCTCCTCCTCCTCCCCTCTTCACTCTTCGATCACTTTTCCCTCCTCCTCCTCCTCCTCTTCCCTCCTCCTCCTCTCCTCTTCCTTGTCTTTCCTCCCTTTAACTTTCCCTCCCTCCCTTCCCTTCCCTTCCCTTCCCTCCCATAATTCGCTAGGTAGAATCAATGTGAAGGGAGACTTGGTCAATACTTCCCATGTTGTCTGCTGCACGTACACACACACACACACACACACACACACACACACACACACACACACACACACACACACACGCAAACGTTAATTACTACTTTGGAATTTTCGTTTTGTGATTCATTTTTTTTCTTTGTCTTTTTTTTGGTTTCATTCACATATCATTATTATTATTGTTATTGTTATTATTGTTATTATTATTATAGAGAGGTTTTGTTTTAGCCAATATTAGGAGAGTTTAAAGCAGAAGTGTCAGGATTTGAAGCTTCACCCTCTCCTCCTCCTCCTCCTCTTCCTCCTCCTCCTCCTCTTCCTCCTCCTCCTCCTCTTCACTTTTATCTCCCTTTGCTCGCATTCTCCTTGTTTACTTCCTTTGTCTTGCTTCTTTTCACAGTGCGCGTCTCTCTCTCTCTCTCTCTCTCTCTCTCTCTCTCTCTCTCTCTCTCTCTCTCTCTCTCTCTCTCTCTCTCTCTCTCTCTCTCTCTCTCTCTCGTGTTTTTGAGTTTGATAAGATTCTAAAACACCATCAGAAGAGAGAGAGAGAGAGAGGGTCATATTACTGGGTTGCAGCGAAGGTTGGGGCAAGGAACATCTATATTTAAAGAGAGGGGGGGAGGGGGCGGCATCGTAGGAGAGAGAGAGAGAGAGAGAGAGAGAGAGAGAGAGAGAGGGGGGGTCATTAATGCGACTGCGTGAGGTAGATTCAATTCATGGGTTAGTCTCTCTCTCTCTCTCTCTCTCTCTCTCTCTCTCTCTCTCTCTCTCTCTCTCTCTCTCTCTCTCTCTCTCTCGCTGTGGGGGGTTGCAGGAGTGAGTGACAGCAGGGGGCGTCGTGGGTGGTGGTGGTGGTGATGGTGATGGTGGTGATGGTGGTGGTGATGGTGATGGTGGTGGTGGTGGTGATGATATATAT
>NC_066553.1:2940993-3128493 GCF_024679095.1 Eriocheir sinensis
GTTTGTGTGTGTGTTACATCCTTCCTGCTTACCTGTGTGCGTGTTACCTGTGTGCTATTGTGTTTGTGTTGGTTATGTGTGTTTTTGTGTGGTAATTTTGGGGGTCACTTTTCTTTATTTTGTTTTGTTTTGCTATTGTTTCATATCTTAGTTGTCTTTCCTCCCTTTTGATCGTTTGTTTTGATCCTCTTAATATTTGTTTTGTTTTGATCCTATTTTATTTTATTTTCTTCCTTTTCTTCTTGTTTGCTTTCCTCTTGTCTTCTGTTTTTTGTTTTCTTCTTGTTTTCCTCGTGCTTGTTCTCGCGTTTCTTCTTTTAAACCATCTTTTTTTTGTTTTCCTTTTCTTTCCTCTCCTATTTTTTTTCTCTTGATTTTATTCCTTGTGTTTCTCTTTCTCATACTTTTTTTTTTTTTTGCTATCTTTTTTTTCCGTTCCTTTCTTTCCTTTCTTTTTTTTTGGCTTTGTTTATTACTCGTTCTGTTCTTCCTCTCTCTCTCTCTCTCTCTCTCTCTCTCTCTCTCTCTCTCTCTCTCTCTCACGTTTATTTTTTACTTGCTTTTTTTTATCTATTACTTTTTTTTCTTTCCTTCTATTTTCTCGTTTTGTTCTCTTTCTCGTGTTTTTTTATCATCATTTTTTCTTTTACTTTATTCCCTTCGTCTTTTCTTTCCTCCTTTTTGTTTGTTCGTTTTGTTTCTCACACTTTATTTTCCATTTCTTTTTTTTATTTTCCTCTCTCTCTCTCTCTCTCTCTCTCTCTCTCTCTCTCTCTCTCTCTCTCTCTCTCCCCCTTAGTTTTCTTTCTTTCGTTTTGTGATTTCTTTTTTCTTGTCTCTCTCTCTCTCTCTCTCTCTCTCTCTCTCTCTCTCTCTCTCTCTCTCTCTCTCTCTCTCTCTCTCTCTCTCTCTCTCCTGTGATGTATCCGGGTGTTTAACGAGAAGGCCGTGTGCTCTCTCTCTCTCTCTCTCTCTCTCTCTCTCTCTCTCTCTCTCTCTCTCTCTCTCTCTCTCTCTCTCTCATTTTTTTCCATCGTGTAAATTCTAGTTTATAATCATCTGTGAGAGAGAGAGAGAGAGAGAGAAGGTCGAGGTTTAGACGGTAGTGGTCAAGAGTGATAAGATAAGATTAGAGATAGTACTGTGACGAGAGAGAGAGAGAGAGAGAGAGAGAGAGAGAGAGAGAATAGGTAGGTTTCTCCCTTCCCTGCTATTGTACCTTCCCTCTATTTCTCCTTCAAAGGGGTGGAAACGCAAAAAAAAAAAAAAAAAGTGGAGGAAAGGGATGGGGCGAGAGAGGGAGAGGGAGAGGGAGAGGGAGAGCATTTTTGAAGAGGGGGAGTGAGGGAAGGGAGGGGAGAAAAATTTTGCAGGGGAGAGAATTTTTGCAGGAAGAAAGAGAGAGAGAGAGGGAGAGAGGGAAGAAAGACATTTTTAAAAGGAAGAAGGCTAGATGGATTGCAAGGAGGGAGAGAGGGAGGGAGAACAGGAGAAAGGAATAGCTGGCGTCTGTATGTATGTATATGTATGTGTGTGTGTATGTGTATGTGTGTGTCTGTGTAGTCGTAACACCTATCAAGACTTGGGACGCTTCCTGTCATTGTCCTTCCATCACTCTACCTCGGCATGGACTTACTCAGTGTAGGCTTAACCTCTCCTATACACCAGCAGTCCCTATCTACACAGCGCCCGGCCACCTCATCCTCTGTCTACCGTTTCACAAGACTCACCTTCCCGCGCTTTATCAGCCAGCATCCACCTGCCTGTTGTTTCCTAACGTTTGCCTTCCTTCCTCTCGTCCAGTCCAGCATCTGCCATTTCTCAACAAGCATCTTCCTTTTTCTCCACCTTCCTGCCTTCCTTTCTCTCCCTTCACGTTCCTCCTCTCTTTTCCTTTCCCCTTCCTATTCTCCAATCTCATTTTTTCCCCCATTTTCTTCCTCTCTTCCTTATCCTTCTCCTTACACCCTCTGCTGAAGCTATCTAACCTCCATCCTACCATCTTGTATTTTCTAAGCACACTCGTTTGTCAGCATCCACCTGCCTGTCCTTTCCCAATGTTTGCCTTCCTCTCGTCCACTCCAACATCTGCCATTTCTCAACAAGCATCTTCCTTTTATCCCAGCTTCCTTTATCTCTCTCCATTCCCTCTGTATCTTCCTCTGTTTCCCTCCTCCTGACTTCCTTTCCTCTCTCTCCTCTTCTTTTATTTTATTTTCTATTCCTCTCTCTCTGCTATCTATTATCACCTACTTTCTCGTCTACTCATTTCCTTTCCTTCTTACTGTTTCTAGCTACTAACTTCATTTTTTTTCGTTCCACCTCTCCACCTGTCATCCATCAACACTTTTTTCCTATTTATCGTCCACTTTCCTGTCATTCCACCAATTTCCACTCATCAACACCTGCTTCCTTTCCCTCTTACTGTCGCTATATAGCTTTCAACAGCCACATTTCTCTCAATCTTCCATTTCCCAGCTATCAACATCCTTCTCTCTTTCTCTCTTCTCTATCTCACTTCCTTCCTGTCTGTCTGTCTGTCTGTCTGTCTTCCATTCTCAGTATTTTTCTCTTTCATCATTTACATTCTCCCCACAGGCTGCTACACACCCACACAAACCTCTCTCTCCTCCAGACACTCCTCCTCCTTCCATTGTGCCATCATCTATGTTTCTTTCGTGGTTCGGGAGGTGAGTTTAGTGAGGCAGATCAGAGGGAAGGAAAGGGAGGAGAAGTACTGTTATTGAGGGCTGGTATATTTGGTATTAGTTACGTTCACAGTAATAGATGCAATAACGCACATCCTGCCCCATTAACACCTGCGTATCTGCCTCTTAATATCGAGTGAATGACAAGCAGTATAGTGTTTAACCCTTTCGCTGCGATTGACACCCAGGTCTTTCTCTGCCTCTGTAGTGGATCGTGGAGTGTTTCCCATGTGGTATTGGTGTGCTGGATATCCCCTCCCAAGGTACATGACTTTATATTTTTCTTCATTGAGTTGTAGCAGCCACTTTTTGTTCCACTCCTGTAGCTTGGTGATGTCTTCTGGTAGGAAATCCGCAGTCAAGGGGTTAAGATTGGCATTGTCAGACGCTTCCAACCCGCACACAAACTATTTTTAAAGGCCAAGAAGATCACCCGGGTCCATGTGAGTTCCTTTGTGTGGGTTCATGGTAGAGAAGAAGGGTCAAACTACTAACAGGGTCATTAAACTACTACTGAAAATTCCCACGACTCCTACGAAAGCCTTGTCAAATATGTGTTCTTGGGCGCGGGTATGTTTAAGAACGTGGCCCTAAGTCGCTCCAGACACTCTTCTTCAACCCAGTTTATTACTCTCCTCAGTGTCATGCTTTCAAGAGGCACTCCATTTGGCACCTCTTCTATTGAGTGCTCGTTGTCCTCTATCTGTTGTGTCTGTCTGTGTGTCTTGCCTTGCTGTTTCTTATCTTTTTTTTCCCCTCAGCAATGGTTGTTTTCTGCCTCCTGTGTCCCCTCTGAACTTTCCTTTGATTTCTCGTTTTCTACCTGTTTTCTTCAATCATCGTCACTCGCTTCCTGCAGTTGTTTAATATCACTCATTCAGTGTCATGTCTTATCGTCTAACACTTCATCATTCATTCATTCATTTATATACCTTCCTTCATCTACTTTTTCCTCATGTTTCCTTCCTTCCTTCCTTCCTCCTTCCCCTCTTTCCTCTTCCACCTCCTTTTTCCTTCCTTCCCCCTTCCCTTTCCTTCTTCCATCTACTTAACTTCCCTCCTTTTCCTTCCTTCCTTCCTTCCTCCTTCCCCTCTTTCCTTCTTCCACCTCCTTTTTCCTTCCTTCCCCCTTCCCTTTCCTTCTTCCATCTACTTAACTTCCCTCCTTTTCCTTCCTTCCTTCCTTCCTCCTTCCCCTCTTTCCTTCATCCACCTCCTTTTTCCTTCCTTCCCCCTTCCCTTTCCTTCTTCCATCTACTTAACTTCCCTCCTTTTCCTTCCTTCCTTCCTCCTTCCCCTCTTTCCTTCTTCCACCTCCTTTTTCCTTCCTTCCCCCTTCCCTTTCCTTCTTCCATCTACTTAACTTCCCTCCTTTTCCTGCCTCCCTCCTTTCCTTCTTTCCACTCTTCTCATTTCTCACTCGAGGTAAGGAATGACTCGCCTGATATTGCGAAACCAATAACAAAACAACAACCACAACAGTCTCGTAAAAGTAAATTAACCTGCGTGATCGATATTAGTGAAACGCAACCGTAGCACAACGCGGAGCAATCAGGAACACTGTCTTAACGTGCTCTGAAGAATGCGCGGTTGGCTGAAGACTATGCTTACACACTTCAAGGACCTGATTAACACATGACGCCACCTGGACAGCGTTGCCAAATTATCGTACTCATCGCATTGCATTGTCGTAGTTTCTGACCGATAACTATAGCAAAAAACACAAAAAGCATCAATAAATAACAGTTTTAACGCTAACTTTAATGTTCTATCGTCGTTTGTGTGGTTGCGGCGGTCTTCGAGCCTAAAAATGATAAATACAATGTTCAGAGTACGACAATTTGGCAACGCTGCGCCACCTCCTTACACGATTGGGATATCAGACACCTGTGCGTTATAGGAAAGACACGCCTGGGAAGCTCGTACGCTAGATTTTTTAAACGTCGTAGTGGTATTTAAGTTATGTGACTAGTTTGGCTTTTTCGATTATGTTTTTGGGATGAAGCTAAGTTTAGTCAAGTCGGCAAATCACAAACTTGGTGGCAAAAAGTTATATATAAAAAGAAATCAATAAAAGGCTTGATAAACAGGTCTTAAAGGACAAGAAAATATCCACAGTACTGTTGATGAAGACTGGTATTAAAAGAGATTAGGCTCATGGTACAGAAGAAGGACCAAACTAGCACCAGGGTCATAAAACTACCCCTGAAAATGCCCAAAACTCTTACGGAAGCCTTGTCAAATAGGTGGTCACAACTATTTCCAGAGGCCGAAAATGAGATCAATCGGTTCCTTATGAGTGTGTATTTAGAGATTAAGGGCCAAACTAGCACCAGGGTCATAAAACTACCCCTGAAAATGCCCACAACTCTTACGGAAGCCTTGTCAAATAGGTGGTCACAACTCTTTCCAGAGGCCGAAAATGAGATCAATCGGTTCCTTATGAGTGTGTATTTAGAGATTAAGGGCCAAACTAGCACCAGGGTCATAAAACTACCCCTGAAAATGCCCAAAACTCTTACGGAAGCCTTGTCAAATAGGTGGTCACAACTATTTCCAGAGGCCGAAAATGAGATCAATCGGTTCCTTATGAGTGTTTATTTAGGCTCATGGTACAGAAGAAGAGCCAAACCACCACCTGACTCATAAAACTACCCCTGAAAATGCCCAAAACTCTTACGGAAGCCTTGTCAAATAGGTGTTCACGTCAGTTACTTCCAAATTACTGTTTATTTAGGCTCATTGTACAGAAGAAGAGCCAAACCACCACCTGACTCATAAAACCTGTCAAATAGGTGTTCACGTCAGTTACTTCCAAATTACTGTTTATTTAGGCTCATTGTACAGAAGAAGAGCCAAACCACCACCTGACTCATAAAACGACCCGTGGAAATGCCCAAAACTCTTACGAAAGCCTAGGTGTTCGTGGGAGTCGCAGAAATGTTCAATAATACGTCCTTGTGTGGTTAGACCTTGAAGGTATCAGTAGCCTAAATACTTGCAGCTCTTTAAAAACAAGCGCATGGCGTGTCAGGATCTAAAGACGTGTTGTACATCTCTTTAAAACAAGGAAGTACAGGAGCAGCGAGGGCCGAGCGAGGTTGGTATTGGTGTGTAGGTTGGGTAGACACGGCGGAGGAGGAGAGAGGGAGAGGGAGGGATGGAAGGAGAGGAGAGAGAGGGGAGAGCTTGTATTGCTTTAAAGAGGAAACTACCACTTACCCAGCAGTCTCTACCTCCCTACCCCAGTCTCTCTCTCTCTCTCTCTCTCTCTCTCTCTCTCTCTCTCTCTCTCTCTCTCTCTCTCTCTCTTTTTGTCATATATTTCACTCATTATTATAGAGCTTTACATTCCATTTGGAGAGAGAGAGAGAGAGAGAGAGAGAGAGAGAGAGAGAGAGACTACAGGAAAAGAAGGAAGAATGCATCAAAATTTAGCTTTTATTTTATTTTATTTTATTTATTTATTTTTTATTTATTTATTTATTTATTTATTTATTTTTTTTTTCATAATAGCTTGACTTCTGATCAGACATACATGCTTTTGAAACGACTGACAGACATAAATAAACAAGCAAACGAGACATCAACAAAACCTCCTTACGTGTGATATTGAAAAGGAGAAATGAACGCGAGGCAAATCTGAATCTACTCTAAGTGCGGTGTGGTGTTGATGGTGACCTGTGAGTGTGTGGAGGTCTGTGGTGGATGTGGTGGAGGGGGGGGGGGGGAGCAATACGTGTCACACCCCCGCCACCACCACAGGGGAGATGAATCCGTTCCTGGGGGAGTGGGTGGTGCTAACTCCGCCCCTCCTCACGCCCCAGCCCCCGCCCTCAGATGCCGCCCATGCCTGGTTCGTGGGCCCGGGACTCGTGGCGTTTGGGGAGGCCAGGTGTGTGTGTGTGTGTGTGTGTGTGTGTGTGTGTTGTTATGCAGAGTAGGACTTTAAATTTTCAGGTACGACTGTGAATTAATTTAAAGTGCTGACACATATTACGTCACACACACACACACACACACACACACACACACACACACACACACACACACACACACATTTAACCGAGCGTATGCATAAGGTATACATAAGTTCAAGTACTTATAAGGTAAAAAAGTTTAAGATATGAGAACACACACAAAAAAAACTAGAAATAAGTCCATTAGCTAAATAGCATATGTACAGTGAATGAAGGTAGAAATGAAGACAGGACAAAGTTAAGTGTAGTTCATGTTTGCTGTGAGTTGGCACGTTATCTTCCCTGACAGTGTTACTAACGACTGTCTTGTGTTTCAGGTACGGTGGTAAACGGTGTGGGAGTGGAGGCGGAGGGGGCCCAGCAGCAGCAGCAGCAGCGGCAGCGGCGGCAGCGGCGGGAGGAGCCACCCTGGGCGTGAGGCGGTCGCCCCGCTACGCCACACAGCAATCGTCGGCCTCGGCTGCAGCGGCGGGCCGGCCACGCAGGCACCACAGCCGCCCGCTCCACGCCCACCACCACAACACCAAGCCCAAGGTGAGCACCCGCTTGATGCTTGCGAGAAAGGCTTATTTTTTCTGCCTTTCCTGGGATTCCTAGCTTGTAATTAACCCGGTAGCAGCGGGGATCATGTTTCTTAATGGTCCCTCTTAGTGAGAAAAATTAGAAAAAATCATCACTCACACAAACCATTTCATAATATATTTCAAAGCATTTATGATCAGTTTATGTATCTTCTCTTTTTGGGGGGTTAAATCATGGCACAAATTTGGCCCGTCGCTGGTACACGGTAAAGCCACAAATTTGGCCTGTCGCTGCTACACGGTAAAGCCACAAATTTGGCCTGTCACTGGTACACGGTAAAGCCACAAATTTGGCCCGTTGCTGCTACATGGTAAAGCCACAAATATGGCCTGTCGCTTCTACTGGGTTAACTCTGTACTGTGGACTGTGTTAGAGATGGTGCCACAAGAAGTATTCAGGGTGTAAATTCTTCAATAGAGTGGTTGACTTGGTGCCTTGCATGAATCAGGAGCAGGATAGGTGAGGTGGTGGAGAGGAAGGAGAGTGCTGAGGTGGATGCTGGAGTGATGGGAAAGGTGAAGCAGTTTCGTCACCTGGAAGACATTAGGACAGTGAGGACAGAAAAGCTTTGAGATATGCTTTACTTCAATGTTTTCATCATCACATAACACTTAAGAGGAGAGCTTCAAGACACTATTAAAACTAAATTATGGTCTGTTCATTTGTCTTGATTTATGAACATCAGCATCGTCATATCATAACCATCTGTTCTTTGAGTAGCAGCAACATGGAGAAAGTGGAGAGAAGTGTTTGGTTTGCTGATGAGTGGAGCTGTTACACTGAGAAGGAGAGGCAAGGCTTGACTTATATGATTAGATCTGTGCTGATATGTGGAGAGGAGGCGAGGGCTCTCACAAAGAAGCTCCAGGATGTAAAAATGTAATAGTAGAATGTTGAACTATATATCTGGTACCTGGATGGTTTACATAGGGCAGCAGTATCACGAAGACACAGGTCGATATTATAAGACTCTTTTCGCTGCTCACATCAACATTTCTAAAGGTCAAAGAGGGGATCAATCAGGTAGTAATGAGTGTTTCTTTTGGTTCATGGTACAGAGGAAGGGCCAAACTACCACCAGGGTCATAAAACTACTCCTGGAAATGCCCACAACTCCTACGAAAACCTTGTCAAATATTTGTACCTGGGCGACGAAATATTTAGTAATACGGCCCACAGAGTCAAGGAACTGAGCTTTGCGTTCATGATTGGGAGACTGAGATGGCTTGGACATGTGAAGAGAAGAGACTGAGACACTTGGTAGAGTCAGGCATCAAGGTGTCACCAGGCAGACCAAAGATTACCTGCAGGCAGTGTGTGGAGGAGGACTTGGCTGTTCTCGGTGTAAATGAGGAGGCAATTGATGGACTCTGATGGACACCAGTCGTCGAATGTCTGACCTCAATTAAAATGAGAAAATTGACAAAGAACAGATGGTGGTGATGATGGTGACGTTCATAAATCAGGACAAGTGAAGAGACCATAATTTAGTTTTAAAAGTGTCTTGAAGCTTTCCTCTTTAACGTTAATGTAAAGGAAGGAACGAGGAAAAATATAACTGAAGGATTACAAGAGAATCAACTTTGTAGAATACTGAGAATTGAAGTCAGTTGAATTCAGTATGATAAAGTAGAACTGATGTGGCAATTACCCCCAGGCTGAAACCTGTCGAGAACTGATGTCATTGGAATGTGTGTGTGTGTGTGTTTGTGTGTATATATATATATATATATATATATATATATATATATATATATATATATATATATATATATATATATATATATATATGATAAAGAATAGGAGTGATTGATCCAGTGATTGGTACAATGGAAGGGGGGGGGAGTGGGGGCAGTGGTCTGGGTTATCCCCGGTTGAGTTTCCCGCCTGCACAGTGCCTGCAGCTTTAAAGATTTAAAGGTTGGCAGTGGTTGTGCAAAAGTGAAAATAGAAATTGTATGAAATATTTTTGGCTAGTGGCCAGGGTTATCCTGGAGGCATGGGGGATTTAGAAAACATACCTCCACTGCATGCCATAGGAGTGAACAGGGCTCCTAATTAACTAGTAAAGGATTCTGCCCTCAGCCTTTTCTGCACCTGTCAGAATGGTCCTGCCAGTGTGAAGCAGCCCAAGGCCTCAGACAGTGACCATAATCAAGCAAATGATAACAAGTTACTGTAACTTTAAATTTTCTGTCATTGAAAAGATATTTATGAATTGTTAAATAGATTTAGCTATTACTTTTTTGTATAAAGATGGTTAATTTTCAAGAAAGTAAAGGCTCTGACTCTCTCTTCCTCTTTGATAGCTCTTGGCAAATAAAGGCTTTCAAGCATTAGGAGCAAAGAAGAAACTGAATGAATGCCTCCATCACAGAGACAGTCAGCCCGTGGCACACTGGGATAGATCATGAGCCTTGCCACAGAGGCTGTAGTCATTCTCCAGGGAATCAGAGCACAGCATCCTCAGGGCTGAGATATCATGACATACACATCTCCACTTTGTTGGGTTCGGAGGTTGCATAAGATTTATCAAAAAGGAAATAGAAATGGAATGGCAGCTGAAGTTGTCTGACAGATAATTAAATATAAAGGCTGAGGCCGGAGGGCTACACGCTCTGGAAGGATGAGGATTGTTAGGCACGTGCATGAACAGGTTGAGGATACTGTTGGAGTGCCTGACCACCTGCCCATGGTCATGAAGGACATTAAATTGTAAACTTTTCCTAGATTGGTCAGTAAAAGAAAATAAGTTGAAGATCTGGTAGTGATATTGTTGGTATGTCTTTTTTAATGAGTTCAACCTCCAGCAGCCCTTTACTTCAAATGGCCAACATGAATGAAACATTTATTCAATGCTTCTGTAAGCTTTGTAAGAAGTCAGGGTGTGCAGGTTAAGGTTGACTGTGCATCTGGGGAGCTCGCCAGAATTATTACCTTGAGAATTTCAAAGAAATACATTGAGGAACCAAGAACAGTGCTCATGTGTTGGAATGTTGTATATCCATTTGTGTGTAATGCAGAAAATAACCAAGTTATCCATTAGGTAAAATAAGTTTCATCTCCCTCACAAGTGATGGGCAAAATACCCCTCCCCCCACCCCACCCCCTCCACACTCCGCCTCTGAGTGTGCGTGCCTTGTCAGCAGTACATGTCAGGGTTGGCTGTGTATATGCAGGTTGGCATCCGCTGTTTGGGTTAGGGTCACCTGTGTGTATGATTGTTGCCTGTGGAGATCAAGGTCTGACTTACAGGTTGGTCACCTGTACAGATGCTGGGGAGCAGTGTCAGGGTCATGGGGTGCAGCACAGGTAGAGTGTTCCTGCATGTGTACTGATGTTGGCATGTCTTTGCAGGGCGTCAAGGGCAGCAGTGTGGGGATCAGTGCCAGCAGCGGCACCACCAACAACGCCACACCCAAGGCTGACCAGAGCGGTGCCCCGGCATTAGACACCAACCAGCAGCAGCAGCACGACACTGCTGCGGCGGCGGCGGCGGCCAGCAACCTCGCCACCAACAACGCCACCACCCCTGGTCGCAATCACCACCACCACCACCACCACCACCATCACCACCACCACCATCACCACAACCACGACATACCTCCACCCTACTCTACTCGATCCTCTGCTGCTGCTGCTGCAGCTGCTGCTGCGGCTGCTGCTCACCACCACAATCACCACCATAACCACCACCACCACCACCACCACCCCAACCAGCGCCACAGCTCCCGAGGACCCCGACGCAACCGGATGAGTATGGGGCAAAAAGTTACAGGTGAGTATTGAGTCTTCCTTGTGTTTTATTACAGTGGATGACTCAGCTCTCTGCAAGCTACCCTTGTACCCAACAGGTGGCTCTGTGAGCAGGGGATTATTACATTACAGTGATGAGGCATACTGGCCTGTTTATTAGAGGCAGGACTAGTCAGTGTGGCTGGTGCTGGGCCACATGACTGATACATCAAGTCTGACTGTGAACCACTTCACCCAAGGGAACAGAGAAATCAGTAGCCCCCTTCTCACCATATTCTTAAATACAAACAAGAGGTTTGATGTATATGAATAAGAACATAGAATGTAAGGAGTCTGCAAGAGGCCAGTTGGCCTGTACAAGGCAGCTCCTGTAATCCTAACCCCACCTTACTTCACTATCCATGAATTTATCCAACCTCTTCTTGAATGTATCTATGGTATTGGCACCCACAACATGACTGCCAAGCCTGTTCCCTTCATCCACCACTCTATTGGTGAACCAATTCTTGCAGTAAAAGCTTTAAAAGCAACTGTCATTAAAGTAATGTGTTACAGCAAACCACACAGCATAAACAGGCAACAGGATCACTTGAAGCAATTGATTTAAGAAAGTAGTTGTGAGGCATTTTTTCTTAGCTCAGAAATATTAAAGTCACGGACAAAGAACAAAGTATGGAGACAACATACTGATTGAAGTCATCCTTCTAATAGTGAACAAATTTATACCACAAATAGTCCAGTTGAACAGTGATGGGCTGCATAATGGCATCAATAGTCATCTATTCTAACATCTGCTGTTTGAAGTTTTCACATTCTTGTTTTTTATTTACTGTTCCTACACACTGCACTGTAAAATTAATTGTTATCTGAGTAACTAATCACTTCCATAAATGATCTTGATTGTCAGACCATAATGCTGCACTATTACTGCTGATACAAAAAATAGGATGACACTTAGATCAGACCATAAGCTGATGACACAAAAATAGGATGTACAGTGAGAACAGACAATAATGCTGCACTATTACTGCTGATGACACAAAAATAGGATGACCACTTAGATCAGACCATAATGCTGCACTTTTACTGCTGATGACACAAAAATAGGATGACCAGTTAGACCAGACCATAATGCTGCACTATTACTGCTGATGACACAAAAATAGGATGACCAGTTAGACCAGACCATAATGCTGCACTATTACTGCTGATGACACAAAAATAGGATGACCAGTTAGATCAGACCATAATGCTGCACTATTACTGCTGATGACACAAAAATAGGATGACCAGTTAGACCAGACCATAATGCTGCACTATTACTGCTGATGACACAAAAATAGGATGACCACTTAGACCAGACCATAATGCTGCACTATTACAGCGGGAAAGTTGATGGTCTGTACGAGTTTTCCAATAGATGAGTGATGGAATTCAACATCGACAAATGCAGCATTTTGATTGTTGAAAAAATAACTCGGTAAATGCATGTTAAAGTATTTATTTCTGGGTCATTCTTAACTGCCAAGGGGTTTGGATGTGTGTGTGCTCTGATCTCTGACCCGGGAACCACTGTGTTGCTGCCAGGAACTGCACTAACAGAGTTAAGGTTTTCTTCATGGAGGTGCTTGGAACAGGAGCACAGAAGCTATCCTTGAATTGTATCTGGCACTGGTTCTGCCCCTCCTTGATTATGCTGTTAAAATTTTGGTGTCCATACCTAAAGAATATAGATTCCCTCAGAGTAGTACAGAACAGAATGACCAAAATGAACAAATTGCTTAGAAACCGTACAGGGGAAGACAAAGAAAGCTAAAGTTACAAAGACTTAAAGTACAAAATGTTTTCATTCAAGTATATGAATGAGCCTAAAGGGGTTAATAAGGGCAAATTAGATAGAGTATTTAGACTGACAGCTGACATTAGGTGCAGATTGGATAAATTCAGGTTCAGAAAAGAGATGGATAGTGTAGTTGATAAATGGAACAAATTAATGAAATATTTAGTAAATGCAAACATTACTGAAGGTTTTAACCCGGTAGCAGCAGGGATCATGTTTCTTAATGGTCCCTCTAAGCGAGAAAAATGAGAAAAAAATCACCCCTCACACAAACCATTTCCAAATATATATCAAAACATTTGTGATCAGTTTATGTATCATCTATTTTGGAGGGTTTATATCATGGCACAAATTTGGCCCGTCACTGCTACATGGTAAGGCTACAAATTTGGCCCGTCGCTGCTACTGGGTTAATGGAGGTTCAACAGATCGTTATTATTCAATGTGGATGGAAGTTGGCAAATAACTCTACCATGTGTGTGCCGACTGGGTTCGTGTAGTCTCCTTATACATTTGTGTGTCCTTGTTTAATACCCTGCTCAGGAAAGTCAAGACTCCTTAACCTGGTAGCTGCGGGGATCATGTTTCTTAAAGGTCCCTCTGAGCTTGAAAAATGAGAAAAAACCATCACTCACACAAACCATTTCATAATATATATCACCGCATTTGTGATCAGTGTATGTATCATCTATTTTGGGGGGTTTATATCATGGCAAAAATTTGGCCCGTCGCTGGTACACGGTAAAGCCACAAATTTGGTCCGTCGCTGCTACACGGTTAATGTGCACTCACTGGATATGGTGAAGGCTATGCAGTGATCTGATGAAGGTATTTAGCTGGGTGACTGACAGGGATAATTTGGGCTGATAGAAAGTATTTAAACCAAGTTGGGATCCGTAGCCTTAGTGAAAATACCAACTACCAAGATTTTTGTTCGTTTGCTTGTTTTATTTCCAAAGCTTATGGCAACATGATAAATATAAGTACTTGGACCAGTCTGTGCAAGCGTTAGAGGGTGGAGGGAGACATTAACCCAGTAGCAGCGGGGATCATGTTTCTTAATGGTCCCTCTAAGCGAGAAAAATGAGAAAAAATCATTACTCACACAAACCATTTCATAATATATATTAAAGCATTTGTGATCAGTTTATGTATCATCTATTTTGGGGGGTTTATATCATGGCACAAATTTGGCCCATCGCTGCTATACGGTAAAGCCACAAATTTGGCCCGTCACTGCTACTGGGTTAAGTAAAGATTCTCAGCTCACGAGTCACCCATCTGTCCATTCTCATTGTTTGTTGGGTCAGAAACTACCTTAAAAATTGGACATGTCAACTTTGATATCCTCAGGTCACCCTTCAGCTTCAACTTCTTAGGAGCAGCGAGTAGCAGGCTTTTTTTTATTATTATTGTTTCCTTTTTTTTGTGCCCTTGAGCTGTCTCCTTTGTTGTAAAAAAAGAAAAAAAATACCCCTGGACAAGGAATTTGTTTACCACACTGAAGCCTAGAGTCCAAGGTCCACGTAAACAATATTGGACAGCTTAGTGTGTGCTTCATGACCTGCCATAATGTGCCTTAGCATATTTGGATGTGGAAGTAGATCCTGCAGTGGAAAATGAAGATAACCTGAACACCTCAGATATACAAGTAGTGGTTGAGGAAGCATGAGTGGGAGGCTCGTGTAGTGTATTGTGTGTTGTTTTGAAGGAGCCAAGGTTGTGCATTGTTCCATAATTCAGAGGATGAAGTGAAGAACTCTCAGATGGTTTTGACTCCAAGTGGAAGGATGAGAGAGCTAAAAATATGCACTTGCCTCATTTGGCGCGAGTTAAGAGGGAGACAGCGAGTGCGTTGGGACACTAGAGAAGCGTGTGTTGGGAAGAGCCGTGAGAGGAATGGGGCGCCTGCACGAGCCAAGACTGTGGATAGAGGAACTTTTTAGACTGAATAATGGGAGATTTTATTTTTTGAGGTTCATTGGGGAGGGGAGAAAAGGTGCTTGGGGAGAATTGGGGAGGGGAGAAGAGGTGCTTGGGGAGGTAAGATGGGCAGGGGAAGGGCAGTTAAACAGTTTTTATTTATTTATTTATTTTTTCTTAAGGGTAAAGGAAACAGTTCAAGGTAAAAAAAAATATATATCAAGACCAAAAAGCCTGCTAATCACTTCTATAGATGAAGTGCCCTCTGCATTAACCTGGTAGCTGCGGGGATCACGTTTCTTAATGGCCCCTCCAAGCGAGAAAAATGAGTAAAAATCACCCCTCACACAAACCATTTCATAATATATATCAAAGCATTTGTGATCAGATTATGTATCATCTATTTTGGGGGGTTTGTATCATGGCACAAATTTGGCCTGTCACTGCTACACGGTAAAGCCACAAATTTGGCCCGTCGCTGCTACACGGTAAAGCCACAAATTTGTCCCGTCACTGCTACACGGTAAAGCCACAAATTTGGCCCGTCGCTGCTACACGGTAAAGCCACAAATTTGTCCCGTCACTGCTACACGGTATAGCCACAAATTTGGCCCGTCGCTGCTACACGGTAAAGCCACAAATTTGGCCCGTCGCTGCTACACAGTAAAGCCACAAATTTAGCCCGTCGCTGCTACACGGTAAAGCCACAAATTTGGCCCGTCGCTGCTACGCTGCTACACGGTTAAGGCTGTCCGTCATAACTAAAGGAACGGCATATATATTTCCTTCAAGTAGTATTCTGCATTCATGAAAAAAAAGGAAACATCTGAAGACCATTGGCTGTACTGATCCACCAAGGGAAATACTATGGTTGGTATTATCAGACCCTTTTCGCATTTCACATCACTATTTCTGAAGGTCAAAGAGGGGATCAATCGGGTTCTAATGAGTGTTTCCTTAGGTTCGCGGTATAGGAGAAGAACCAAACTAACACCAGGGTCATAAAACTACTCCTGGAAATGCCCAAAACTCCTACGAAAGCCTTGTGTACTTGGGCGACGAAATGCTTTGTAATACAGCCCTATATCTACTTTACACTGTGGAAGGCGCTCACTGTGTTCGCTATATAGGAGGCATTATGTAAGACACTGATATGTTTGTCCCACAGTCACTCCTGGTCAGCATTGCACAGAAGGTTCACAGCATCATCATCAGCTCATTAAGTACAGAATTCATTGGCATCACCCTGACCTGTGTTAGTGTCTGTGCATCAGTGGCTAAGATGAGGAGAGTGACCAACCATTAGTGGCGTGGAAACATTGCACGGGCCAAGGACAGCTGTGAGGAGAGAGGCTCAAAGGAACTCGCTGGGACCAGATATCACGTGATCTTGCCCGTGAAATCTTCTAGTGGACATGAATATTAGGTTCTTAAATCATTAGAAGAGGCTGTAGGCAGGTTGACAAGGAGAGATATACAGGTAGGCAAGGAAGAAGAGAGAGAGTGAGCCAGGCTTCTTAATCATTTGAAGAGGCTGTAGGCATTTTGACAAGGAGGGATATACAGGCAGGCAAGGAAGAAGAGAGAGAGTGAGCCAGGCTTCTTAATCATTTGAAGAGGCTGTAGGCATTTTGACAAGGAGGGATATACAGGTAGGCAAGGAAGAAGAGAGGGAGCCAGGTAAGAAGAGGGGGATAATGAAGGAAGGAAGGAAGGAAGGAGAAATGCCAAGAGGGAAGGAGTAGGTTGGTAGGTAGGTAGATCAAGCGAGAAGGGGGGATAATGATGGAAGGAAGGAAGGAGAAATGCCAAGAGGGAAGGAGTAGGTTGGTAGGCAGAGGAAAGCGAGAAGGGAAGGGAAATGCTAAAAGAGAAGCAGTTGGTAGGTTGGAATGTACCTACGAGTTAATCATGCAATAAAAACGTAGCAGAAGCTTCGACTTGTGACCTTTATGCTGTAGTAGATTACCAATGATTTTGTCCGGCGTTAAACTGTAATACTTCACTGTACTTCGGGGCTGGGATGAGACTGATGGGGGGGAGCGGTAAGGCCATTTCGGCGCCCAAGAACACGTAATTTACCAGGCTTTCGTGGGAGTTTAGGGCATTTCCAGGGGTAGTTTTATGACCCTGGTGGCAGTCTGAGCCTTCTTTTGTACCGTGAACCTTGAAAAACCACTCATCAGAACTCGATTCATCTCCTTTTTGGGCTTTGGAAATAGTTGATGTGAGGGGTGGGAGTATCTGACAGCACTAACCTATTATTATGAGTGGTATTTTAAAACATTTCGTATCCCCCAAGTTCACATAATTTGACATGGCTTTCGTAGGAGCTGTAGGCCTTTCCAGGGGTAGTTTTATGACCCTGGTGGTAGTTTGACCCTTCTTCTGTGCCATGAACCTTAAAAAACACTCATGAAAACCAGATTGATCCCCTCTTTGACCCTTAGAAATAGTTGATGTGAGAAGCGATGGTGTCTTAAAATACGGCCGTTAAAACCCTTGTCCTTGGATGGGCGATTTTTAGCCGCTTGGAACAGGATTAAAAGAGGACAGGGATAGACCGCTGTGATCCTAATCCGTACCCATGAGACACAGAGTGGTTGTAGAGTAGGGGAAAGCGGGTAGGGAAGGCAGGGAGGGTTTACCATAAAGAAATACATAATGAAGGGAGGCTAATGGTGGTCCACTTAACATCTTGACTCTGCCCCCACAACTTTAGACAAGAGATGTGGCAGCGAGGTACGGAAGGAGAGACCCCCGCAGAATCCCCCCAATCCGCCAGTTCCTCCTGGATTGACTATAGGGGGGAGGCGGGGACACACACACACACACACACACACACACACGTCGTTGATAGGTTTCCATACCACCATTGACAAGGAGTTTCAGGAAGTGGGGAATGATAATAATAATAATAATAATAATAATAATGATAGTTTTACCCAGCGCCATATATATACAGGAACAAGACCAGAAAAAAATAGGTAAACAACACAACAATAACAAATCACTTTACATACTTCAGCATTACTAAAAATATAAATAAATAAGTTGATACCGAATGGAAGGTCACCGGTCGTTAGCCTACTTGAGGATGAGACGCGAGTGTGGGGGGTTAGGGGTGGGGGGGGGTGGGGGGCGACTCCGGGAAAAAGGATGGGTGTTCTTGGGAAAGGGGAATGGGGGGTGGGGGCGGGTATGGGGGGGGGGTGCCCTTGGGTGTCGAAAGGGATGACCTCTGTACCCGCGGCCAGTCAAGGCACTGACGAAGACGACCCACCCCCCTCACCATACTACCCCTCCCCCCGCTGAAAAATTGTTGTGGACGTGCCTGTGTGTGTGTGTGTGTGTGTGTGTAGCCAAACATGACAGTATAGGAAGAAAAAAACGTGTACGTATTTGTGTGTGTGTGTGTGTGTGTGGCCAAACATGAGTGTGGGGGGGAAAAAACGTGTAGGTATCAGTGTGTGTGTGTGTGTGTGTGTTTGTGTGTGTGTGTGTGTGTGTAACTAAACATGACAGTATATATAGGGGAAAAAACGTGTACGAACCAGTATGTGTGTGTGTATGTGTGTGTGTGTGTGTGTGTGTGTGTGTGTGTGTGTGTGTGTGTGTGTGTGTGTGTGTGTGTGTGTGTGTGTGTGTGTGTGTGTGTCCAAACGTGACGGTATAGGGGAAAAAACGTGTACGCACCAGTATGTATGTGTGTGTGTGTGTGTGTGTGTGTGTGTGTGTGTGTGTGTGTGTGTGTGTGTGTGTGTGTGTGTGTGTGTGTGTGTGTGTGTGTGTGTGTGTGTGTGTGTGTGTGTGTGTGTATGTGTGTGTGTGTGTGTGTGTGTGTGTGTGTGTGTGTCCAAACATGACGGTATAGGGGAAAAAACGTGTACGCACCAGTATGTATGTATGTGTGTGTGTGTGTGTGTGTGTGTGTGTGTGTGTGTGTGTACAAACATGAAAAAAAGGGTAAAAAAAAAATTCACGTTACCAAAGCGATGTGAATCAGGAGACAGCCGTAGATAACCTCACGGCCGAGGCTAAACAAAGGCTCTACACACACACACACACACACACACACACTGAATGGTCCACTTCTTGGCCACACGCCAGAGTGACGTCACGACCCACACCTGCCCCCTCGTTACTCCCCCCCCTCTCTCTCTCTCTCTCCAAGCACACTCCTCCCCGGCACATCTGTACAGAGAGAGAGAGAGAGAGAGAGAGAGAGAGAGAGAGAGAGAGAGAGAGAGAACATAAGAACATCAGAACATAGGGAAACTTCAAAGAGAGAGACAGACAGACAGACAGACAGACAGGCAGACAGAGAGGATAAAGAACGAAAGGACAGGTAGAAGAAGGGAGAAGGAAGGGAGGGAGGAACTCAGAAGGAAGGAATGCCAAGGGGGAATGGAGAGATTGGTAGGTTGGGAAGGAAGGGAAGGAGAATGGGTAAAGTAAACGAGGAGGAGGAGGAATGCAAGGAGAAACAGAGTGAAACAGGCCTTTTAAGGAACGAAGGAAGGAAGGAAGGTAGAGTGAAGGAAGGGAGTAGGAAACTAAGGAAAATAAGGAAGAAGGGAGGAATGGGGTAGGAAAGGAGAAGAGAGGGAAGGAAGGAGAGAGAAACCGGGGAGGGAAGGAAGAGTGAAGGAAGGAAGGGGATAGGGAAGTAAGGAAGAAGGGAGGAATAGGGTAGGAAAAGAAGGAAGAAAGAAAGAATGGTGAAGGAAAGGAGAAGAGAGGGAAGGAAGGAAGGAGGGAGAAACCGGGGAGGGAAGGAAGGAAGGGGGTAGGGAAGTAAGGAAGAAGGGAGGAATAGGGTAGGAAAAGAAGGAAGAAAGAAAGAATGGTGAAGGAAAGGAGAAGAGAGGGAAGGAAGGAAGGAGAGAAACCGGGTAGGGAAGGAAGAGTGAAGGAAGGAGGGAGGAATGGGGTAGGAAAAGAAGGAAGAAAGAAAGAATGGGGTAGGAAAGAAGGAAGGGAAGGAAGGAAGGGGATAAGGAAAGAAAGGAGGAAGCCAAACACGGTATAGGAATAAAGAATAAAAGACGATATAAACAAAAAAAAGGAAGGATAGGGGATAGGAAGGAAGGAGGGGGTAGGGAATGAAAGAAGAGGGGAAGGAAGGAAGGAAGGAAGGCCAAAACGGTATAGGAAGAAAGAAGAAAGAAAGAATAGGGAACATAAGAGATAAAGTAAAGTCATAAAGATAGAGAAGAAAGAGGAAGGAGAAATGAAACGAAGGAGGAAGAGGAAGAGGAGGAGGAGGAGGAGGAGGAGGCAGGGATGTAGGGAGAGGAGATAAGACAGTGAGGAAGAGAGACAGATAAGGGCAAGAGGAATGAGACAGGGAGGAAGAGAGGAGGAGAGGAGAGGAGGAGGAGGAGGAGGAGGAAGGGTCGAGGAAGTCCTTCTATGGAATTCGAGTGGTTGCCTTGAGTCATGGAGTGGGAGGGAGGCTCGTCTCTCTCTCTCTCTCTCTCTCTCTCTCTCTCTCTCTCTCTCTCTCTCTCTCTCAGGGTCTTCACGCCTCGATGGACACACTATAAAGTTAAACAAACAAACAACAAAAAAAGTAAACAGATGCTTGCTTGGACCTTTTTTTTTTCCCTTCTACTTACATTCTACTTTTTTTATTTTTTTATTTATTTCCCAGGCAGTGGTTAGCAGTAGGCCTATATGGAAGCTGTGGATGGATAGATAAAAAGATAGATGGTCAAGTTTGTATATATTCCTCCGTATAGAAAAGTTAGAGTAGGCCTAGTATTTTTTTTTAATATGCTTATAGATAGATAGATAGATAGATAGATACGATAGTGATACGATAGATAAAATTCGTATTCCTCCCAAAAAATAGAGTAGAAGTATTTTTGTTGATAGACGCTGATAGATAGATTGATAGATAGATAGATAATGAATAGACAAGCTTGCATGACGAATAAATAAATAAAGAACAAGGAAATGAAAGTTAAAAAGGGAATCTGTTTTTTTTTTTTTTTTTTTTTTTGTCTGTTTTAATTAATAGGCTGTCCTTTGCTTGCTTCAGTTCATATCTAAGTTTATTTGGTTCCGTAAACTTAGTGGTGACGGTGGTGGTGGTTGGTGGTGGTGGTGGTGCTTTTGTGGGTGACGGTGGTGGTGGTGGTGGAGCATTTGTGGTTGATGACGGTGGTGGTGGAGCATTTGTGGGTGACGGTGGTGGTGGTGGTGGAGCATTTGTGGGTGACGGTGGTGGTGGTGGTGGAGCATTTGTGGGTGACGGTGGTGGTGGAGCATTTGTGGTTGATGATGGTAGTGGTGGTGATGGTGCTTTTGTGGGTGACGGTGGTGGTTGTGGTGGAGCATTTGTGGGTGACGGTGGTGGTGGTGGTGGTTTTGTGGGTGATGATGCTGGTGGTGGTGGTGGTTTTGTGGGTGATGATGCTGGTGGTGGTGGTGGTGGTGCATTTGTGGGTGACGCTGGTGGTTGTGGTGGTGGTGCTATTGTGGGTGACGGTGGTGGTGGTGGTGGTTTTGTGGGTGATGATGCTGGTGGTGGTGGTGGTGGTGCATTTGTGGGTGACGCTGGTGGTGACGGTGGTGGTGCTATTGTGTGTGATGATGCTGGTGGTGATGATGCTGGTGGTGCAGTAGCTTCAGGGTTAGTGCTTGGGGTGGGTAGGCTAAACCGTCCCCCCCACTCCCCCCTCCCCGTGTGTGTGTGTGGGGGGGGGGGGAGCTCTACCCCCAAACGAACTCTGTGAAGGCCATGGCCATGTGGAGGAGGCAAAGAAGAAAGGAAGAGGAAGAAAATAATAATAATTTGATGATGATGAAGAAAAAGGAGGAGGAGAAATAATGTTAAAAAAAAAAACGAAGAAGGAGGAAGAGGAGGAGGAGGAGGAGGAGGAGGAGGAGGAGTGATAATAATGGTGGTGGAGGAGGTCACTCAGTCAGTAGATGAGAGGGCTGAAGAGGAGGAGGAGGAGGAGGAGGTGGGTAGGAGGTAGGTGGTGGTTGGGTGGGTGAGCCTAACTGGTTCTACAGGTCTACCTCCACCACCACCACCACCAAGACCACGCAGATGAATGACCTCTACGGAGGGCAAGACGTGGAGAGAGAGAGAGAGAGAGAGAGAGAGAGAGAGAGAGAGAGATTGTCTTGTGTCCGTCTACAGCTGGTAAGGGAGGGAGAGAGGGAGGGAATGTCTGAGCAGTTGGCAAGGAAGGGAGAGAGGCCGAAGGGAAGGGAGGGGAAGGGTGGATGAGGGACATTGGTGGAAGACGTGAAATGTATGCCAGCTGATTTAACAGTAACCTTCAATCTCTCTCTCTCTCTCTCTCTCTCTCTCTCTCTCTCTCGTGCATTCCCATCTTACGAAACATATGGACCGTTCCTGGCAAGCAAAAGATACACTCCTCTTCCTCCGCTTCCTCTCCTCCTCCTCCTCTTCCTCCTCCTCCTCTTCGCACCAGCATACACGTGATAACCTCCTTCACTCCCTCGTCCCTCCGTGCCTCCGCCTCCCTTCCTCCAGGACAACAGGGAGGGAGAGAGGTGTGTTGCTGAGGCTGGTGCTGTCATGTGCTGGAGCCGGGACCATGGGCCATATTTCTAAACATTTCTGCGCCCAAGAACACGTAATTTACTAGTCTTTCGTGGGCGTTTAGGGCATTTCCAGGCGTACTTTTATGACCCTGGTGGTAGTCTGGGCCTTCTTCTGTACCGTGAACCTAAAAGAACACTTATTAGAACTCGATTAACCTCCTTTTTGGCCTCTGGAGATAGTTGGTGTGAGGGGTGGGAGCATCTGTCAATACCAACCCATATTCCCAAATACCTCGCCGCACACAGACTCACATTTTACACGGATTTCGTAATAGGTTTGGGCATTTCCAGAGGTACTTTCTTTTATGACCCTGGTGGTAGTTTGCCCCTTGTAATATATTCGTGGAAAACACTCATGAAAAGTTGAAAACCCATTTATTCTCCTCTCTCCGCCGCATAGACACACAGTTTACAAGGTTTTCGTATAAGAGTTTTGTGCATTTCCAGAGGTACTTTTATGACCCTGGTGGTAGTTTGCCCCTTCCTTTATACTCTAAACGTGGAAAACACTCATGAAAACCCAATTCATCTCCTTTCTCACAACACACATTTTAAACGGTTTTCGTAAGAGTTTTGGGCATTTCCAGAGGTACTTTTATGACCCTGGTGGTCATTTTAAACGGTTTTCGTAAGAGTTTTGGGCATTTCCAGAGGTGCTTTTATAACCCTGGTGGTGGTTTGCCCCTTCTCTTGTACATTAAACGTGGAAAACACTCATGAAAACCCAATTAATCTCCTTTCTCCGCCACATACTCACATTTTACACGGATTTCGTAAGTTTGGGCATTTCCAGAGGTACTTTTATGACCCTGGTGGTAGTTTGCCCCTTCTTCTGTACTGTAATCGTGGAAAACACTCATGCAAACCCAATTCATCTCCTTTCTCACAACACACTCATTTTAAACGGTTTTCGTAAGAGTTTTGGGTATTTCCAGAGGTACTTTTATGACCCTGGTGGTGGTTTGCCCCTTCTCTTGTACATTAAACGTGGAAAACACTCATGAAAACCCAATTAATCTCCTTTTGAGCCTTTGGAAGTAGTTGACGATTGTGTTGGAAGAGTCTGAGAATATCACCCCTGGCCCAGTCTGCCACCCAATCAACGAGTCTGTCAAGGGGCTATTACACTGGGCAAATTTTCCGTGGATCTTCAGTCAAACCACGATTTCCGCTAGCGTGGTTCTCATTTGTTTCTTGTTATTGCTGATGATGATGATGGTGAGTAATACCGTCGTCCTTCTGTGAAATCTACCGTAGCTTTGGAAGATCGTGGACACGTCAGAAAACCACGGAAATATGAGAACCACGCCAACGGAAATCGTGGTTTGACTGAAGATCCACGGAAAATTTGCCCAGTGTGATAGCCCCTTTAGTTAGTCAATCAGTCAGGCAGGTGGGATGACGCCCGACACGTATTTTTGTATTTGAAAAACGTGCTAACATTAATATTTGGATTCCTGGCCGTGTTTGAGTTACGACTGCGATGTTTGTACCAGCATTTGCTCCTTGAATTTTGCCGTGTTTGCTTCAGATAAAGTTGACACACACACACACACACACACACACTCATACTTTCAAAGGCGCTTGCTCTAAATTTGGCTGCGAAAGTATATTAACATTAAATTCTACCATTCATATATGAGTCACGTTGTGTCCTTACTATAATTATAATACATGTTGTTACGTATCAAAGCTGTGAATAGATAGATATTTAATGATAGATAGATGGTCAAATTTGTATTCCTCCGTATAGAGAAGTTAGTCTAGTATTTCTCACAGTATTTGGATATCATGATTTAAACAAAATTGAAAATATTTATCGAACGTACCTTAACATTTTGATTAGATTAACCTTTGGAATAATTACTAAAACCTTGAAACTGGATTGTAATTAGAAGGTGTGTGTGTGTGTGTGTGTGTGTGTGTGTGTGTGTGTGTGTGTGTGTGTGTGTGTGTCTGTCTGTCTGTCTGTCTGTCTCCGTTTGTGTGTGGGTGTGTGTGTGTCTGTCTGTCTGTCTGTCTGTCTGTCTCCGTTTGTGTGTGTGTGTGTGTGTGTGTGTCTATCTGTCTGTGTTTGCGTCAGTCTGTAACTATGTGTGTGTGTGTGTGTGTGTGTGTGTTGGACCGTATACAAATTAAGCGTTTTTTCCCGCAATAAAACTACGAACCAAGGTTAAAACACGAAAGAAAAACAAAAACTCAGATCGTGTTGCCGCCGCCACAAGGAAAACCGACGGAGTGGCTGCCAAAGGGATGTCAGAATTAGGTCCGGCGCAGTCTTGGGCACGGGGTCTTGAGGCGCTCTTCGCTGCCTTCGCCTTGGGCACCTGTCGAAGCGGATCGGCAGCGTATCAGACCATCGCCCCTTGATCCGACGAGGCGCCCAATGATTAACATGTCAGGCGGCCACTTTGTCAAGGCACCGATCACCACGTCTGTCAGTCAGTCACTCAGTCGACCTGCCACAGCCTCAGTCAGTCAGTCAGTTAGTTAGATAGTTATTCAGTTAGTCAGTCAGATAGTCACCAAGTCAGTCATTGAGTCAGTCAGGCACTTAATAACATATGTCCTAATCAGTTAGTCAGTCGAACACAGTATTAGTTGATAGATTTTCCTAAGTTTCAGTCAAGCGAGCAGTTAGTCAGTCGAACACAATATTAGTAGATAGATTTTCCTAAGTTTCAGTCAAGCGAGCAGTCAATCAGTCAGTCAGTCAAGGCATTGATCAGCGAGTCAGTCACCAACCTTAGCCCCAGTCAGTCAGTCAATCAGCGAGTCACAGTCACTTGATCAGTCCTAGTCTCTGTTAGTCAGTCAGTCAAGCCAGTTAGCCAGTAGATTTGAAGTCTCAGCTAGGCGAAATCAGTCAGTCAGTCAGTCAAGGCAACCATCAGCGAATCACCCATCCACTTGATCAAACTTTGCCCCAACCAGCCAGTCAGTCAGTCTATCCCAAATTCAGTGAGCAGTGTATCTTAAGTCTCAACCAGGCGAGCAGTCAGTCAGTCAGTCAGTCAGTCAAGGCAACCATCAGCGAATCAGCCATCCACTTGATCAACCATAGTCCCAACCAGCCTGTCAATCAGTCAGTCTATCCCAAATTCAGTGAGCAGTGTATCTAAAGTCTCAACCAGGCGAGCAGTCAGTCAGTCAGTCGGTCAGTCAGTCAGTCATTGGTCATTCATCACGTCCAATGACTTGCCAGAAGTAGTGCGTGAGTCTTTTTTTTCTTTTTTTTTGGGGGGGACTCCTTTGGTCTGGTCGTTCACCTTAGAAAAACAGGTTACCCATGGCTGTAAACATATTCTCTCTCTCTCTCTCTCTCTCTCTCTCTCTCTCTCTCTCTCTCTCTCTCTCTCTCCGGATTGAATTAAGATAAAGGAAGGAATAGAAAGTGAAAAACGGAAGGAAGGAAGGAAGGAGGGAGGGAGGGAAAGGAATGAGAGAAGGAAGAGAAGCTGACAAGAGTGAAGGAAGGAAGGAAGGAATAAAGGAAAGAAGGAAGGAAGGAAGGAAACGGTATGTGAAGTCCTTTATTTATTTATTCTTATTTACTGGAGAGAAAAGAGAAAAAAAGTGGTTGGAATGAGGAAAGGAATGGACGAGTTAGCGAAGAAGGGAAAGAAATAATGAAAAGAAAAAAAGGTTAGCAAGTGACAAGAATGGAGAGAAGAAGGAAGGAGAAGGGAAGATGGAGGAGGAGGAGGGAGAAGAAGGAGATAGATGGAGGGATTGATTGAGGGAAGACGAGGGGAGAGGAAAGAGGACCCAGAAGATTGATGGAGGGATTGATTGAGGGGAGGGGAGGAAGAATAAGGAAGATGGAAGAGGAGGAAGGAGGGGAGTAGAAAGAATGGGGATAGAAGGGGAATAGGAAAGAGGAAACAGTGAATCAAGGGAGGGGAAGAGGGGAGAGGAAGGAGGAGGAAGGGAACGACTGAGAGAGGGGAAGAGGAAGAAAAGGAGGAGGAGGAAGAGTAGGAAAGAGGAACAAAGATGAAGGGATTAAGGAAGGGGAAGAGGGATGGATGGAAGGATTGAGGGAGAGGAAGAAGAAGAGAAGGAGGAGGAGGAGGGGAGGGAAGAGAAAAAAAAGATGAAGGGATTGAGGAAGGGGAAGAGGGATGGATGGGAGGATTGAGGGAGAGGAAGAAGAAGAGGTCGAGGAAGAGGGGAAAAGGGGTTGGATGGGAGGATTGAGGGAGAGGAAGAAGAGGTAGAGGAAGAGGGGAAAGGGGATGGATGGGAGGATTGAGGGAGAGGAGGAAGAGGAGGAGGAGGAGGAGGAGGAAGATGGGAAAAGGAAAGGAGGAGGAGGAGAGGAAGGAATAAAGAGAACGTGACATATTCTTTAGTGAGGTCATTTGGGTCTTATTATTATACTCTCTCTCTCTCTCTCTCTCTCTCTCTAAAACTATCTATCTATCTATCTAGTCAAGGGACTTATAAGTAGCTGGCCAGTCATCCGATGTCCCTGAGAGAGAGAGAGAGAGAGAGAGAGAGAGAGAGAGAGAGAGAGAGAGAGAGTTTTATATTTAGTCTCTCGGTTTTGCACTGAATGTGGTCTGGGAACGAAGGTTGCGGCGAGGTCGTGGTGGTGGTGGTGGTGATGGTGATGATGGTGGTGGTATTGGTTGCACATATGGTTGACACAAACGGACTTGAGGGTGGGTGATGAATCTCTCTCTCTCTCTCTCTCTCTCTCTCTCTCTCTCTCTCTCTCTATATCTCTATATCTATCTGTGTCTGTCTCCATGTGAAATATACTAACAATCTCTCTCTCTCTCTCTCTCACACACACACACACACACACACACACACACACACACACACACACACACACACACACCTTCCTCACCTTGGCTGCTACAGATTTAGGAGGAGGAGGAGGAGGAGGAGGAGGAGGAGGAGGAGGAAGAAGGAGGAGGAGGGGCAGTGTGGGAGAAGATGCATAATCAAGGATAAACGGTGTGATTTTGGGGGACATAATAAAAGACAGAGAGAAAATAAACAAGAAAATTAATTAATGGGGAGAGGAAAAATTGGGGTAAAGGAAGGGAGGACAGAGGGAAAGCTGGGATGTAGAGAGAGAGAGAGAGAGAGAGAGAGAGAGAGAGAGAGAGAGAGAGAGAGAGAGAGAGAGAAGGGAAGGAAGAGAGGGAGGGAGAGGAATGGAAGGAAGGGGAGAGAAGGAAAGTTTTGTGTGTGTGTGTGTGTGTGTGTGTGTGTGTGTGTGTGTGTGTGTGTGTGTGTGTGTGCTTAACAGATTATTGACCATGATTTAGAATTAGTAACCTTCCTTTTTGTGTGTTTTCCTCCTCCTCCTCCTCCTCCTCCTCTTCTTCTTCTTCTTCTTCTTCCTCAAACTTAAAAAAAAAAAAGCAAGTCATCTGGAGAGAGAGAGAGAGAGAGAGAGAGAGAGAGAGAGAGAGAAGGGACATGAATGGAATTTAAGAATGAAGGAAGGAATGGGGAGAGAGAAGGGAAGGGAAGGGATAGAAGGAAAGAAAGAGGGAGAGGGAAAATTTGGAAGAAGGAAGGAAGGGAGGGAAGGGGAGAGAGTCGGAGTGGAGGAGATATGAAGGAATGAAGGAGGGGAGGGAAAAGTGAAGGGTTGGAAAGAGGGAGGGAAGGAAGGGGAGAGGAAGAAGTGGGGTGAAGGAAGGAAGGGGAGAGGGAAAGCTGGGATGTAGGTAGGGAGGGAGAGAAAGAGAAGAGAGGAAGGAAAGGGAGAGAAGGAAAGTTATGTGAAGGGAGGAAAGGGAGAGAGGGAGAGAAGGAAGGGTAGAAGGAGAGTTTTGTGAAGGAAGAGAGGGAGGGAAAGTTGGGGTAGAGGAAGGGAAGGAAGGGGAGAGGTATAATTTTGGTGGAAGAAGGGAAGGAGAAGGAAAGTTGGGTAGAGGAAGGGAGGGAATGAAAGGAAGGGGAGGTAAAGTTGGAGGGAGAGAAAGAAGGGAAGAAGGAAAGTTTCGTGGAGGGAGGGTGGAGAGGAGGTGGAGGGCAGGAAGGGAAGAGGAAAACTTTTGGTGGAGGGAGGAAGGGGAGAGGGGGAGAGGGAAATTCGGGGGTGGGCGGGGGGTGGGGGGTGGGGGGGCGGTGACGGGGTGACGTGGCTCGCAGGAAAAGGTGAAGGTTTTTTCCAGCGTTTATTTTTAACCTAATTACTGTTCCTTTTTCCTCGCCTCTGTCTTTTCTTTTGTTCTCTCTCTCTCTCTCTCTCTCTCTCTCTCTCTCTCTCTCTCTCTCTCTCTCTCTCTCTTAATAATAACTTAATATCAACTAGAGTAGAAATGCATCGTTTTGGGGCCTTCTGATTAATGTAAAATCACTTAGGTTTAAGGACAGACCACCTAGTCTGGACCATGGGGTCTGTGTGGTCTGATTTTCTATGTAAATCTATGTGTTTGTGTCAGATTTTATCAATTATCCTCCCCTGTATCCTTTCCTCCTTTCATCTTTTGACTCCCTTCCTCTCCCTCCCTTTCCCCCCTCTCTCCCTCTCTCCCTCCAGATTGTCTGCCAAACATTGTCACGCTAAGCATCCCAAGGTGAAGGTCTCTCTCTCTCTCTCTCTCTCTCTCTCTCTCTCTCTCTCTCACACACACACACACACACACACACTTCCACTTAGTAACCTCCTAAAACAAGAGTCCACCCCAATGTCTGTTCCCTTTTTAACCATTACGTCGTTCAGACCACCAAGTATGGGGTGTGGGTGGCGTCTATGTTGTGGTCTTTATTTGTAACACTATTTACAACGACTACCAATGTCCTCCTCTCAGGGTTACCTCGGCTTTTTATTTATACATTCAACTGCAGGTAACCAGAGAACACCCCGTTGAGAATATGCAGAGATACGGGTGCTGTTGGTCGGGTCCTACAGTACTAACGACAACAGCTAGTTAGTGAAGGTCGCAAGGGTGTTAGTAGTGTAGCAGTAGATGTTGGTTAGGTTACTCCCTTTTAAATTCAGCTGCAGGGAGTCAGAACACCCCGTGGAGAAACTGCAGTGGTACTTGTTCGGGTCCTACGGTAGCGACGGTAGCTAGTTAGTGAAGGTCGCGAGGGTGTTTGTAGCGTATCACTGCATTGGGTATAGGCTAATGCAGATTACTCCCTCTTCCCCGGGGTAACGCTTCCTCCCTCACTCCCCACACCACCTCATCTATCTACATACTTGCTCCTCTTCTAACAGATTATAGCTCCTCTTCTCCCCCTCCTTCACCAGAACTAATCGCTCCTTTCCTCCTTGAAGCGTAGTGCGGGCCATGAAAATTCCTTGAAGCACGAACACTACATATGCCCTATTTTTTCCTACCAATGCCCATTTTCGTCCTTAAAGCACAGCGTCGTGGCCTTTAGCAGAAGTGGTGTACCCTCAAAACAGCATTCATCATCCTCGTTAGTTGGTGGTGGCCTAAAATCTCGGAACGTTTTTTAAGAATTTCAACATTGGGTTTTTGCGTGTGTGTGTGTGTGTGTGTGTGTGTGTGTGTGTGTGTGTGTGTGTGTGTGTTTTGACAACCTATTTTCACGGCAGTCTTTGTAGCAGGGTTAGGAAGGTCGAGTCTGGCCCGAAGTCTCGAACGTTTAAGAATTGCAACATCTGTTTTTGTGCGTGTGTTTTGATAACTTTTTCTTTTTTCAAGCTCAGATGTGTCACTCCAGTCTTTGTAGTGGAGGTAGGAAGGCCGAGTGTGTTGAGGCTATATTGTAAATCGAACTTTTTAAGAATTGCAACATTGTTTTTTGTGCTATTTTTTACTTCTTTTTTTCTCCAAGTTCAGATGTGTCACTTCAGCCAGTCTTTGTAATGGGGTTAGGAAGGCCGAGTGTTTTGAGGCTATATTGTAAATCGAACTCTTTAAGAATTGCAACATTATTTTTTGTGCTATTTTTTACTTTTTCTCTCCAAGTTCAGATGTTTCACTTCAGCCAGTCTTTGTATTGGGGGTAGGAAGGCCGAATGTGTTGTGGCTACATTGTAAATCGGAGGCCTATTCATCATTCTCATTGGTGAACCGAAATCTCGAACGTTTAAGAATTGCAACATCTGTTTTGTGCGTGTGTTTTGACTTTTTTTAATTTCAAGTTCAGATGTGTCACTCCAGTCTCTGTAGTGGGGTTAGAAAGGCCGAATTTGTTGAGGCTACCGAAATCTCGAACGTTTAAGAATTGCAACACCTTTTTGTTTGTTTTTACTTTTTATTTTTTCAAGTTCAAATGTGTCACGTCAGTCAGTCTTTGTAGTGAGGCACAGAAGGCAGAGTATGTTAAGGTTGCATGGTAAATGGGCGGCCGCGAATGTTGAGGTTGTATTTTGCATGATATCGTTTTCCCTCTTGCGTGAGCAGCGGCTGATGGACATTGCTGATGGAAGAGTTTTCGGGAATCACAAGGAAGGCTGAAGGTGTTGAGGCTAGTGAGTGAGCGTCCGCGAGTGTTGAGGTTGTGTTTTGCATGATATCGTTTTCCCTCTTGCGTGAGCAGCGGCTGATGGACATTGCTGATGGAAGAGTTTTCGGGAATCACAAGGAAGGCTGAAGGTGTTGAGGCTAGTGAGTGAGCGTCCGCGAATGTTGAGGTTGTGTTTTGCATGATATCGTTTTCCCTCTTGCGTGAGCAGCGGCTGATGGACATTGCTGATGGAAGAGTTTTCGGGAATCACAAGGAAGCCTGAAGGTGTTGAGGCTAGTGAGTGAGCGTCCGCGAATGTTGAGGTTGTGTTTTGCATGATATCGTTTTCCCTCTTGCGTGAGTAGCGGCTGAAGGACATTGCTGACGGAATAGTTATCGGGCATCACAAGGAAGGCCGAAGGTGTTGAGGCTAGTGAATGGGCGGCCGCGAATGTTGAGGTTGTGTTTTGCATGATATCGTTTTCCCTCTTGCGTGAGTAGCGGCTGAAGAACACTGCTGATGGAAGAAGACATACAAAAAAAAAAGAATAAAGAATATGTAACAATAATTCAATAGTAAACTCAGCATCAATATAATGAAGAGTTCTCGAAAATAACAAGCTCTTCGTTTTGTCCGTGCTGGCAAATGAGGCAACAAGACTAGTATTATCAAACGTTTCCGGCTTCTGTTACGACCGTTTCTGGAGGCCACAAAGGAAATACATCGGGTTGGCATGGATGTTTCTCCCGTTCACATTTCGGCGCCCAACAACACGTAACTTACTTGGCTTTCGTGGGAGTTAAGGGCATTTCCAGGGGTACTATTATGACCCTGGTGGTAGTCTGAGCCTTCTTCTGTATCGTGAACCTAAAAGAACACTCATTAGAACTCCATTAACCTCCTTTATGGCCTTCGGAAATAGTTGGTGATAGAGGTGGGAGCATTTGACAATATCGACCTAAAGCCTTCGAAAACTACCATCGGGGTCAAGAAACCATCCACCCCTACAACAACCCCTGGGGGAACTTCTTGAACAGATGCACTAAAAGGTTTCGAGGAGTTTGATGATATGGAGCTGAAACACGTTGGCAGGAAGGAAGGGAGGAAGCACCGCCCCGAGCACTTGTTTTTATAGTGAAGGGAACGGACCACCGCTCACCTGCGTCGCGGAGTGGCGGTTTGATGCGGCAGGTGCGCGGAGGAAGTAATACCCGTTATCGTGTCTCCTGTGATGAGGTCGGGGGGGGGGGTGACGTGGTGTGTGTGTGTGTGTGTGTGTGTGTGTGTGTGTGTGTGTGGTGATCAGATGAGAGAAATAGTGGGAGTTCCTTTTACCGCGGCTATCAATGCTCTATTCCCCCCACCCACCCACACCCACACCCACACACGCTACTGCTCTTCCTGTAGTGATTATCCTCTCTTATTTACAGCAGAGGAGTCAGTTCAAGGGCATAAAAAAAGGTTAAAAATGTGAAGAAAAAAAAGCCCGCTACTCACTGCTCCTATAAAGAGTTAGAGGAGTGGCCGAAAGATAGGTCAGTTTCGGGAGGAGAGGTGTCCTGATTCCCTCCTCTACATCAATTGGTTTTCCTCTCCACTTTGTTTTTTGCTGTGATTGCTTGCGCTTATTTCTCTTTTCCCTCATTTTCTTCCTCGGAGCCACTGCATTCCTCACGTCAGTCACACCGCAAAATCCACGTCTGTTTGAAGCACACACCAGATAAATAAAACATACAGAAAACAGAACAGACCAGATAGAAATGTTTGAAGTTGCTTTTGCCACGGTTCAATGCTCTGTATCGCCTCACTGTGCTGTTCTTTCTGTGGTTATTGTCTTTTTTTTTATTTATTTGATTGTTTTCCTTTCCAGTTTGTCTTTTGCTGTTATTGCTTGCACTTAAAAGAGTCATAGGATCGTATTATAAAACATTTCGTCGTCCAAAAACACAAATTTGACCAGACTTTCGTAGGAGTTGTGGGCATTTCCAGGAGTAGTTTTATGACCCTGGTGGTAGTGTGACCCTTCTTCTGTACCATGAACCTGAAGAAACCCTCATTAGAACCCGACTGACCCCCTCTTTGACCTTTAGAAAGAGTTGATGTGAGAAGCGAAACTCTTACAATATCAGTCATAGTCTCAACCACAATAGAAACCGAGAAAACAACAAAGAAACCAAGGGGTGTATGTCGCTAAAAGTGCTTGCATGGCGCCAAGATGGTCCACATGTCCCCATACTTTCCATTATTTCTCCACTCTCCTTCCACTTATCTGCGTTCTCTAAGTGGCAAAATGGAGGTAAAGGATCAGGGTATCGTTAAACATATCGCCGCCCAACCACACATATATATTTGACAAGGATTTCATAGGATTTGTACGTAGGCATTTCCTTGAGGGGTAGTTTTGTGACCCTGGTGTTAGTTTGACGAAATTCCGCATCATGAACGCAAAGAAACACTCATGGGGAAGCGTTTTTATTATTATTATTATTATTATTATTATTATTATTATTATTATTATTATTATTATTATTATTGTTACCAGCAGAGGAGACAGTGCAAGGGCGTAAACAAAAGAGAAAGAAAACAATATGAAAAAAAGCCTGTTACTCACTGCTCCTTAACCTCTTTTTTGCCCTTTAAGATATGCTACTGATAAAAGAGAGGGTAGCGTAAGAATACCGACCCTAGTTATTTTCTTCTTCTTATCATTATCTTCATGCTCAGGGTCACTGCCAGCGTTGCCAGACTATCGTACTCACCACATTGTGTTTATCATTTTTAAGCCCCAAACTCTCGTACCTTACCAAATAACGACTGAAAAATAAAGTTAGCGTTAAAACTGTTACTTATCTTTGTTTTTATTTATTTATTTATTTATTTGCTATAGTAACGCGATGAGTACGATAATTTGGCAAAGCTGGTCACTGCATTCCTCACGTTACACTTCGCAAGATACACGTCTGTTTGGAGCACAATGGGTAGGTATCCCGTGTCCACTTGGCGTCTGTTTGTTTCTCACTGATTACCATTCTCGCCGCATGCAAGAGACAGCACGCTCGGAGGTAGTACAGACGCTTTATTGCCCGGTCCAGCGAGGCGATTCCCAGGGCCACTGCGTCACCTGCCTGTTCCTGTTTGTTGTACTTCTGCCGCTGGTTTTATCCAACTCCGCTCCCCGGGAAAAAAAGTTGGAAAGTTTCGTTTAGTCGGCACGCTCCCCGGGAGAAAACCCTGACCTGTGCCTTCTGACCGTGTATTACTATGCGTCACCTCACACACACACAACACAGGTATCGCCAGGATATGTGTTTGTACACCGCCGTGCGTGTTAGCAGTGGCTGTGTCGGCCGCGCAGAGTATTTTCGAATATCCCTGACACGCCTGCAGTGTGCGTGTACAGCACAATAAGGCTGGTGTCCTCGTCGCGATGGTGTGATAGTCATGGACAGACAGAAGGATAGAGGCTGGTCACAGGTGTAATTTAGGGACCTCGAGCCTCGTGCTTCCCTCCTCCTCCCCGTCCCTGAGGCCCCCGCCCTGACAACCGTGACTCAGCCTCCCGCCTCTGCCCTTCCGCCCCTTGGCCAGGAATGTTGGCAGTCCGAGCTGTGTGGAGCAATATACCCACGTGCCCGCCGAGTGCCAGGCTCAGTCCCTCGGTGCCAGGCCTCCCAGCACCGTGTTTGTGTGTGCTCGTCGTCGTGGAGCTGCTATACTCGCCCACCGTGCTAATCGTCACGCCACACCCATTATTGCCGCAGTGTTTCCGCTGTGCCGCCGCCGCCGCCATGGTAAACGCTGTGCATGTCGCCCGTGGCTGTGGGCGGACTGAATGTTGTGATGGTGAAGGTGAAGGCAGCAGTGAGGGTCCGGGCCTCGTCAACCAGCCTACCGCGGCGACTGCCTCAGCTCAGTCGGCTGTTCAGTTCTCTAGGCAGAACCGCAGTGAGTGGACGCGCACGCGTGCCTCCGCCTTGCCGCTGCTCCGCGTTCACTCGTGCACCAACAACTCCCACCCGGACCTTTTTACGGAGCTACAGGAGCAGCAGGACAAGGCAGTGGTGAATACAGGGCACGAGGAGCAGGCTGCGGCGTGTGTGAGCAGCAGTGTTGACGACGGTGGCGGGACTGGCAAGCAGGGGCGGCGACACAGTGCAGAGGACCCTCCCAGGACGCCTGAGGGCGGCTTGGCCCGCCACGTTTGGTCCCATCGCAGGATTGCTCGCTCCCTCTCTCGAGAAGGCTTCTTCCCAACACCAAACGAGCACCACTCAGCCTTGCTGAGGCCCCTGGCAGCCCTCGGGGACCTGTCGGCAGCGTATCCTGACCTGCCAGCCCGCCTGCAGTATCTCACTGACCTGCTAACTCACCGCAGGCCACGCCAGACCCTGCAGTCCCGGGAGGACGCTGTGCTCTCCCCGGAGGACTCGTTGCTCCTCACCACCATCGCGCGGCTCCACCTTCGTCAGCAGCGGCCTCCGCCACCCGTCCGCACCAGCACCGCGTCAGCGCCCACCACCCCCGATAGCATAGCCAGCAGCGGCTGGGCGTCGCTCCTCTCCCACAACGTCAACACCCCCACCACTCCCGACAGCATAGCCAGCAGCGGCTGGGCGTCGCTCCTCTCCCTCAACGTCAACACCGCCACGACAACCACCAGCGAGTGGCCTTCCAGAACCTCCTCTGTCGTGTCGATTGCCTCCTCCCTTCCGGAGGACGACAACACCAACGACGACGACCACGACGAGAACCTCGAGGAGGCGAGGGCCATGGCGGGGGGTGATCTGGTGGCCCCTCTGGCCCACCACTACGACCACCACGCCTACCACATATACTATGGTGAGAGAGAGAGAGAGAGAGAGAGAGAGAGTGTGTGTGTGTGTGTGTTTGTGTGGCCGTGACCCCCGTGTGACTGGATGTAGTGAGACACCGTCATAACGCAGGGTCGGTTCTGTTTGAAGGTCACTCTTTGTTACCACGCTCCAGGCGCTCCCACACACGCACAACCGCCACCAGCACCACCTGCCTCCCGCGTCCCGCCCCTCCTGAATGCTTGCCGCCGCCGTCATGGTCAAGGCTGACTGGCTGGCGGCGCACCCCAGCCCTCCCACACCTGGGAGTCGGAGGGGCAGGCGCAGGAATACACCGACAAACCCCAGTGTAACCCCGTGTGAAAAATATAACCTGTGTACAAAATTGAAAACCACGTGTGAAACTATCAGTAATTGAGCTAGTAATAGAACAGAAATACGTTAAAAGTTGAAATACCGGGAAATTCCCTCGGGAAAGAAAAAAAAATAAAACAGGAAAATGTTGCACCACTGGAAAAAAAAAAAAAAAAGCAGGTGATGCGTTGCACTTGTCCCTTCTGTGAACCAAACTACGTCATTCTCTCTCTCTCTCTCTCTCTCTCTCTCTCTCTCTCTCTCTCTCTCTCTCTCTCTCTCCTAGGGTCAAAGATGCGTCGCATGCCAAGGCCACGATGGCGCGAAACGACTCGTTGTGATGTGTGAAGGTGAAGTACACACACACACACACACACACACACACACACACACACACACACACATCATACTATATTTTGTGTGAGGGGGGGAGGGGCATCAAGGAGCGTCTAGGTGTGGTTTCCAGAGGGCTTTGGGAACAGGTGCACAGCGTACCCTCCTGCACCTTGGTCTTGTAGTGGGCAGTCAAGGGAGAGAGTCATCAGCTGCTGCGTCGCGTCTACTTGAATGCTGAGTGTCGACATGAAAACTCTCTCTCTCTCTCTCTCTCTCTCTCTCTCTCTCTCTCTCTCTCTCTCTCTCTCTATTCATTGTTTGACCTTGAGTGAACAAATAGGGGGAAAAACGTATGCAGAACACTTCATGAGCTGAATTTTGAATATTTTCTGACAATCAGCGTTACCAGATTGTCGTACTAGGCATACTTTTTTCGTCTGCTTGAGGCGCAAAACTGTCGAGCCTACACTGATTACGATATACATTTACAATTAGAGTTCAGATGGTTAATTATCGATGTTTTTCTGCAATTGTTACGGGTCAGAAACAGGAAAATACGATGTTCTGAGTACGATAATCTGGTAACGCTGAGTGACAATGTTTCGTGATTGTGGAGGGCAGCACCACACACCATGCCCATGCCCCCTTCTCTATCACACGGACGGACACTGCCTCACTTGCTGCTCTTCAAAGCTGAGGCAGTACCATGAAACTTTACTCAAATGATGCAAGTTCTTACGAAAACATAACAAGAAAGAGAAAATCCTATTGTCCTTGGGAAAAGTTGGAAACTCCGTCTTGTCCTTTCAACGTACTGATGCGAAGGGGAGTGGTCAGGCTTCCGATTTTTTATGGGATACTTGACTCATACTTACGCATTAGATAAGAACCTGTTTCGAGTGTTAGCGAGAACTAAAGCAATTTCTAAATAAATTTTGCCACGTAAGATCCCAGAAATGTTTACTTCGTCTGAAACCCCGAGTTGGGTACTGCATAATAGTACCCACATTTATGATGCAGCTGTATATTTGTGTGTATAGTTGTAGAGTTCTCTGCAGCTCACCTTGACAAGAAAATAGGCAGTTTCTGATGGAGATAACGCACGGTGGTCAGGGTCTTACATGCCCATCTCTTTTATTTACTTTTGCGCCCCAAACGTGCTTAGCTAATGCAGCGGTGTGGAACAAATATGTCACCTGTGCGCCAGCCTGATTAAAGAGCACGGGACCATGTTCTCAAACGCTTCGCCGCTTACACACTCACATTTGTCAGGGTTTTTGAAGGGGCATTGGGCATTTCCAGAGGTACATTTATGACCCTGGTGGTAGTTTGACCCCTCTTCTGTACCTTAAAAGTGAAAAACACCCATGAAAACCCGATTAAACTTCATTTTAGCCTTTGGAAATAGATGACATGAGAGGTGGAAGCGTCTGAGAATACCGACCAAGAAGTGTTGCCGCCTGCCAGCCTTTCCTATTGTGGCTTGGTTTGGCAAGAGCTATAGGAAGGTGAGGGGTGGTGCGTTCCTATCGTATATTTATTAGATCTTAACTGATCTATTTGAATGTAATGTTATGGTTGTCTGCCTCAAAAGTTTGTAGAGCAGCAAAGGATAGGTGTTATGTGCCCTTGGTATGCTCCAGGCAGAGGACTGAGAGGAGTGTGCTGTCATTAGTGCAGAATCAGGCTTGGGAGTCCCTGTTGTGATCCTACATTTCACAGTGAGGGCAGGAGACATGTTCTTAGTTTAAGGGCATTGCAATGAGTTAAGCTCCTTACCAGTGCTGCATCACCATCACCATAAACAATGGGCACATAAAAGTCTGGGTCTTGAAAGGGGGTCAGTAATATTTGATTGTAGGTCAATCTTTTGGGGTCCAGACCTGAAATGCATTTAACCTGGTAGCAGCGGGGATCATGTTTCTTAATGGTCCCTCTAAGCGAGAAAAATGAGAAAAAATCATCCCTCACACAAACCATTTCATAATATATGTCAAAGCATCTCTGATCAGTTTATGTATCATCTATTTTGGGGGGTTTATATCATGGCACAAATTTGGCCCGTCGCTGCTACCGGGTTAACTTTTTATACTAAGTGCCAATTAGTGCCAGTCAAAGTTTTTATCAAATTAATTTTATCAAAATTTATTTTAATCAATCATATCGTGCAAATTCTGTCTATCTGTACCTCAGCCCTCGTACTATCCGCCCTCCCCCTTGTCCTACTCACCTTTATTTTCCTGATCAGTCATATACTGACGTAATATTAATATTATTATCATTATTACAATTATACATGTATTCTATTAGTCAATTACAGTAGTGTTTACTAAATTATTTCCAAATAGTAAATGGGTGCTGCTTTAGCATGCATAGAGTTCCTCAGCTACAGGAACCTTACACTGCAGGATGATGAAAAGACAAGTTGAATAGTGCTGAATAATGATTTATTATCATCCAGAAGATCGTTTTCTCGTAAAAATTCAACTGCTGCTTCCTCCGTCAAAATTACATGTAGACTGTAGAAATCTTTTGACAACATTGAAGTTATGTAGCAGAATGAGTTATACTAATGCTATCAGCTTCAATGTAAGGAGGATAGTCATGTGGGTGTTCGTTGATTGTCCTTTTATATAGACCAGCCAGGAGCACTCAGGTGACGAGACAACACAAGCAGAGTCTCCGGAGACAGGTCAGGTCCTTACACAGCTTGGTCTGGTGAATCTGGTCAGGTCATTACTCAGGTCAGGAGCATTCAGGTAACAATACATCAGATGAGATCTTGGGAGACAGGTCAGGCCATTACGTAGCTGAGACTACAAATACTGAGGGATTACAATACTGCGATAGACTGCACGCTGAAGTAGCACCAATAAATGCCTGGGGTGAACAATCTGAACTGTTGTGGAGGGCTTGATACGCTGATGAGTTTGGGGCCCCTGAATTATTATAAACATTCAGGTGTCACTAATCAGTATACATAATAAATTTAAGAAAATACAAACACTGGCAACCAGACAGTAAAGAAAAGGAAAAAGAAATATAAACTAGCCTGGCAGGCCAGGAGGGAAGTAGAGGAGGAATTAGCTAGAAGGGATAAAGGGAGAGGGGAAAGAACAGATAAAGAAAATATCAATTAACAGGAATAGAGGGGAAAAGTAAGAGAAGGCAAAGAAACATGTTGGCAAAAATAGATTATGTACAAGTTGTTGGTGTTTCTAATCTCAAAAATGAAATATCATATGCTACAGAGAAATGGGTTTGAGGGAAAAACTGAGAGATGATCAGGTTTTATTTATGCTTTGTTGGTGTGGCGTACAGCTGAAGTTTCAGTGATTAAAAGTTACAAGGTGAAACAATTGATTTGCCTTATATAGCTGTGCACCCAAGGAGATGGAGTTCAAACATAGTGAAGTATCAGTGTAGGTTGTCTAAAAAATTGACTTATTTTTAACCTGTGGCTATTGTGAGGGTGCATGAGTGTATCCCATAGGCTTGGATCATCATTCCAACTGAGCAGGAAGGTGAACAGATGGGCTCAGAAGTGGGAAAATATTAATAGGGATAGTACTAATACCACAAGGCAACAGTAGTTTCAAGAAAGATTGCTGCCTGTGCTGTGTTATCATCAGCAACCATTTTACTGAGTCAGGGTGGAGTCTTAAAGGGTTGGTGACATGTGATGTTTTAGATGCTGACAAGTGTTTTGTTTTCCAGGTGGGATGAAGTCTGTGGGTCGGGGTGAGGGGGGCTCCTTGCAGCCCCGCCTCACCCGGGAGCTGGCGATGTCCCCAGACTACACACGCCCCAAGCGGTTAGACCTGCTGCTGGACATGCCACCTGTGCCACGCGAGGCATCCCTCAAGCATGCCTGGAATGCTGAAGACCGATCTTTAAATATCTTTGTGAAGGTGAGGAAGCTGACCATGATGTAGAAGTAACTTTTCTGTGCTCTTACCATGCATGGGGTCTGATCTGGCTGCAGGATAGGGTTACATGAGCTCAAATTGGATGCATTACACATTTATATCTATGACATGCTTAGCCACTGTGGTAGCCTTGCTCTGATAGAACTCCTTGATTTAATAGGGAATATTTTCCAAGATAGATCACATTAAATTGATTTAATAAATTGGGTTGTTGCCTTAGAATTTTTAAGTAAGGTACTAGAGACTCAGGTACCATGCCTGGGTTGCCAGGTGTGGCGGTTCCCTCCCGTTGGCGGGAAAAGATGGTGTCCATGGGTTGGCATTTTGGGGATGTTTTGAGGATTTGCTATGTTTGAAAATAAGTATACTTTTGCCTTGCATGCCATGTGACAAACCTGACTGTCACCCACCCAGCTGGCAAACAGTGCATGACCTTTTTACCCTCTTTCTAAGGAGGGTTATCATGAGGGCGTGACCTCATTAAGACCATTGTTGACCCGTCTCCTATACCCATAGAGAGAGAAGAGTGTGTGTGTGTGTGTGTCCTTGGAAGAGGCGATTTCACAGATGAGCCTAATAAAAAAATCAGCCTAGAAATAGGATGCAGCACAAGTTTGGAAAACACACCACACATGTGTGCATTCATACAGATCAATGGCACGTTGCAATGAGTTTGCTCCCACACAGGAAATGTCCTGATATACTCGGGACCTTGCTCCACAGGTGCTGTTAGAATTAATGTATAAGACTGGTTGTGGATTACATGCAAAGCACAAGTGTATTATGCAGTTGAGATAATTTTTGTACGTGTGTGATATCTCCCTTGGCCCTTTGCAGAATGTAATTGAGGAGTAATAACCACACACCCACACCCACCCACACACACACACACACACACACACACACACACACACACACACACACACGGTAGAATGTTGAAGTTAAGTGTAGGCAGAAAAGAAGTTACTTCATTTCTTTGCTTCATTGTGAATAACTTGTATCGCCTCAGGGCTTCCAGCTCGCTGCATTACATAGACGTAACCTAAACTATTATCTACCATTTTCACTTGGACCCCCCCCTCCAGATGTCATGTTAATGTAAATGGAGTACATAAGGGTTAATGTTTGTTTTATTAGCTGTACTTCCTTGAGTCTCACCATCATCTGCTGTCTCCAGGTATGGGAGTCCTGGTGCTGGTGATTTCTCATTTTAAAACAAGCAGAAGCAAAGGTGGTGTGACTGGTATAGAGAAACACAGGGTGCTGCAGGTGAACTTTATTTCTCCAATGTTTCCACTTGGCCTTCGTCAGAGATTGAAGCAAAAATATTTTAGGAATAAAGTACAACTGCTACATCCTGTGCCTCCCTACACCATTCATACCAACTATTTGTCACACTAGCAAACAAAAAACTAATAAAGCAGCTAAATTGTTTGGAAAAAAAAATAATGAATTAAGAGTTTTAAATGAGTAAAATTTTAAATTTTTTCCAAGGAGGATGACAAGATGACCTTCCACCGGCACCCAGTAGCCCAAAGCACCGACTGCATCCGGGGGCGCGTTGGCTACACCCGGGGCCTCCACGTGTGGGAGATCCACTGGTCCACCCGGCAACGCGGGACACATGCAGTGGTGGGCGTGGCCACTGACGAGGCGCCACTCCACTCTCAGGGCTACCAGGTGAGGCTGCCCTACAGATCCACACTTGTATTGCCAGTAACTCGGGCAAATCCCAACTGCCAGTGCCTCACCTGATAGATTTACTGTGAAAGAGAAGGTGGTTTTGAGACCATAACTATGTACTTTTTGGTTTAGATTCTCAACATTGGAAGTGTGGGCATGTACTGGACTCGGTGATGGATGAGCAAAGACTATCATAAAAAATAATACACCAACGTAACCTTCACTGAATATTTTGAAGCTTTCCCGTGGTAAAGTCAACTATCATTTACAACAACTTGTTTGCAATTTATTAAGAGTCAAAGGATGTAGGCCACCCCATCCAATTATAATGTGAAAATTCTCAAATTCCCCTTATGCATCATAAATCCCTGACAACACTCTTGCTTGGGACAAACTGGACAGACTTTTTACTTCTTTGAGATCCTCACCATGCCAAGAGCACAAAAACACACTTCTATTGGCATCAGTTTGGATTTCACACAGCTCTTATGGCAACAACATGGTGTTTAATAAAGATTGCCAAATTCTTTCTATTTTATGGCTCAGGGTGCCACCACCACATTTGTAACAGTAATCTTAGGTATTAGTGTTTCATGTGTTAACTGAAAACATTCTTGATTCTTAAAACTTTTGATAGTGGAAGTGAAATGTTATATGAGTGTGAGTGTTGTGTTATCCTGGCTGCTGTTTGCATACTGATCCTGAGCTTCCCTTGCAGAGTCTGGTGGGCAGCAACGATCAATCATGGGGCTGGGATTTAGGACGAAATAAATTATATCATAATGCAAAGCAAGGAAACTCCGGCATTACATATCCTTCACTACTGAATAATGATGAAACCTTTGTGGTACCAGACAAATTTTTCGGTGAGTATTGCCCTCATTGTTTTATGAATGTGTGAAAATTAACTGATTGCATTTCAGCTTTTAAGAATAGTAATTTCCTAACCATCTATGGACCTGATGCCCAGTGTGACCTCTTCCCTAAAGGGTTGCCACTCCATAAATCAGCTTGTATTCTGATCTTAAACCCTCTATGTAAAATCAGTTCCCCTCTCCTATCTTCATTTGTTTAATTTTATCAAACCTAAGGTGAAATATATCCAATCTCCGATAGCTGTCCCTGTGAAGTAAAAAAAGTCACTATACTCCTCTTAGAAAAAATATATGCTTTGTTTTCATGCATGCATGCACTTTAATATTGGAGATATGGTGATGTTACAATGCTGTAGAGCAGCATTCCCAGCCTTTTTTGTCCCGCTCCCAGTCACTTTTTCATCTGTGGACCCCATGACCATCCCAAGGGCCAAATTTGTCACATGGGTTGTGAGATTGACGTTCCATTAGCTAATGCAGAGCAAATCTAGCATTTAAGCATTCAGTTTTAAGGATTGTGTACAGTAGTATGAATTCTATTTTGAACCGCATGTCTCCTAATTCCAGTATTATAAATTTTGAAATAATTAGCTTAGAATCTCTATGGACCCCTTGAAATTCTCCCATGGACCCCTGGTTGGGAACCACTGCTGTAGAGAAAAGGTTGGAGTGGTGTGGTTCACTTGCCAACCTTGCATTCCAGTACCATAAGCACCATGTCTTTCTCTGCTGCATTTTGCACCGTTATACTGGGGTACCTGTCCAAGATGATGATACTAATACCACTATTGCCTTACAGTTGTCCTTGACATGGATGAGGGCACATTGGCATTTGTGGTGGAAGGCCAGTACTTGGGGGTGGCATTTCGGGGGCTCAAGGGCAAGAAGCTGTACCCCATCGTGTCAGCTGTCTGGGGTCACTGTGAAATCACCATCAGATATATTGGAGGACTTGACCGTAAGTGTTATTCTCCGTACAGGATGGAAAATTACCTCAGTGGTGTATGTGTGTAATGCACCACAACTGGATAATGTGCTTGCCAGTCAGTAGCCTCCTGGAGAGAGCTTTGGGGCTTGTTTCAGCACATCAAAAAAAGACAGTGGCAGAGGCTTCATGACTGCACAGACGCCTTCCCCTGAAAACTAGTCTGGAAAACCCCACTTTCCTACAGCACTGCTAACCCTGTATTCTTTGTTGATATGCTTTTCTGTTTTATTCTTTATTGTTGGAAGTATAATAACAGATGTATATACAAATAAGTGCAAAAAATTAAAAAACAAAACAAAATTAGGCTACCATATAAAAGTTTTTGACCCTATTTGATTTTCCCCATAAGGTTAATTATTCCACTTCTGCTAATTCATATTTTGCTAATCACAGTGTCAACCGAACTCTCATTTAACCTCGTTTTCTCCCTCAGCTGAGCCATTACCGTTGATGGACTTGTGCCGACGTGTGATCAGGCAGGCAGTGGGGAAGCCTCGGCTGGCCCGGCTCGAGGAACTTAACCTGCCGCCCTCCATCACCCAGTACCTCCTGTACCATGATCGCAGGTGATAGTGTGGGGCGGCCAGCCAGCCAGCGGTCCTTCATCACCCAGTACCTCCTGTACCACAACCACAGGTGATGTGTGAGGCGGACAGCGGTCCTCAGGTCCCTCCTGCGGTGACGCTCCATGCCGGCCCCCTGCCCCCACCCTGCCCCAGCCTGGTCCCAGGGGGGTTGCCCTGCAGTGCACTGGGGTACACCAGCTCCACCTCCACAGTATCAGTTGTTTGATAATCAAAACATTCTCTCTATGGAGGTGTTTTACTGATGGAATTATGTGTGCCATATGGCATGTTTAGTTAATCAGCATAATTTTATGCTCTTGTTCGTTTCATTACTGAATATTAGATTTTGAACCAATGTAGGCAATTTCATTTAGATGGCCAAAATCAGAGGTCAGTGCAGTGTACTGCTGCTAGCAGCAGTCAGTGCATACATGGGACTCTTAGATATACGTTTGTGTCTGTGTGTTAGTGTGGCCACCAGCCATTGTGATAGACCAGGTCAGACCGGCGTGCCGCCCTCTTCTCAGGGACCGACCGCCGGACACAAGAGGCAGTGGACAGGGGCAGCTTGCATGTCCAGCACAAACTTTGCACCAAGTTCAAGGACAATCAGTGGTCAGAAAAAAGTGAAGTAGCAGCACATGGAAGTGTACTTGAAACAATACATTTTCTGTTCAGACTAAGTGTGATGACAGAGGCAAAATGCAAAGTGAGATAAATGTGTTGTGGTGGATGGCATCTGTTTGATGAGAAAAGCAACTGATAAGGCTTTCCCTGCAGCAGTAGCAGCTGGCCTCCTGTCCCTCACCCCAGTGTGGCAGGCTGAAGGGTGAATCGTAAAGTCTTGCCCCTAGTCCTTACTCTAAAGGCTCTGCCATGGATGCTTCACTGTTTTTATGTATTTTTACAGAGCTATTTGAGGTGAAAAGTAAAATTGAAACATTACTACCTTGTCCACTACCAGACAATGAGGCACTCCCTTCTCTTGGGGCCAAGTGGCTCCTGCCACAACCCAGGATTGACTTGCTTCAGTGCCAGTTATCTCATTCATTTCCATCATTGTACTATATGCTTAAGTATTTTTAAAGTGCCATTTGCAGTAAGACTATGGTAGGACTGGCAAGGGCTCAACTCACCAGCATGTCATGGCATCAAGATCTACTGTTCTAGTGTGTTCTTATACTCCAACATCTCACCTAGTACGCAGCATCTTTGTACAAAAATATTAAATATTAATACAGTTTTCCCTTTGTATTCCCTGTTTATTGTTAATAGTTCATAATGACTATAAGTGGGCATTGCTTTTTTATATTAAATTTATTTGTTAACTTTTAGAATAATACTTTTTGTGTACAGTGCCCACAAATGAAACTTGCATAGAAAATGCAAGTAAGATTTTAAGTGAAGGTGAGTATTTTATACGTGCAGGTAGGCTTCATCGTACATCTGATTTCTGGCCACCTGGGTATATAGGGAGGAAAGTGCATAGGGCCCTCGGTCCTCACTAAGCTTTAAATCTGAGTTGACGTGTTGCTAACCACTCAGTCACACCCATTTGTCCAAGCCATTTCAGCTATTTTGGGACCTTGCTATTCTCCTTTGGATTGCTGCCATGAGACACTAAACTTACTAATGCTCCTGCCTTGACTCAGCTGAAAGGTGTCCCTGTGGTACATACAGCTCAGGGTACTGTGGTGACACACAGGTCTATTTAGAACCTCATAAGGCTGCTGTGGACTTGCTTCATGGTGTCATCCCTGGGCAGAAATTTTGCAGCGGATTAAAAAAGCACTCGCTCCTAGGACTGACAAACTTCTCAATTGATTTTGTAAGTCCTAGGAGTTTATTTATTTATTTATTTATTTATTTTTTTTTTTTTTTTATTTATTTATTTATTTATTTATTTTTTATTTTTTTATTTTTTTTTTGTTACCAATTTTCTGCCTGTGAATGACACTGGGAGGCAAGCCAGAGGCTGCCCTAGTGAGTTCATACATGGCCCTGCATGTCACCACAATATTTTGAGCCACACATATCACACACCTCCTTTCACTTGACTCAAAGCATAGGTTTCCTCTTTGTTTGTAAGTTTACGCTGTCTCAAGGTAGCAATCCCAATAAAATTTATAGGGTCCAAAAATAACCTAAAAAGCATGGTTAATGGGTGCAATTGAGTGGTCAGTAACAAGTCCACTCAGATCAATAGTTCGGTTAGCACTGAGGGTCCCACACTCTCCTCCCTCCATAGCCAGCCACCAGACATATGAGAGTGTTCCTGCCAACAAGGTGATGGTTATGTAAGTGTTGAGTATACCTGTGAAAGAACCTGTAATTTTTTATATAATATTTTTTTGTGGGTACTGTATGTATACCAACATGATAATGGGTGATCCAGTAGGCAGAGTGTAGTGCTGTATGGTAAGGTTGTTAGAAGAAAACTATGGTATAATCTTACAGTGCTAGGTTAGGCCTGCAAGCCCTCATTTGTAAAGCCATCAATTCTGCCGAAAGCTTAAGAAATGTAGAGGTCAAGGTCGAAGCTTATGCCATGACCCTGACCCTGTTCTGCTTGGGGGCCCACCATGGCTCCCTCAATGTATCTGCATCGGGTAAGCTTGCCACCTATGACGGGTTTGGGTAAAGCGTAAAGCCTAGTGGAACCCTGCTTCCTGAAGGGGCAGGGCCCACTATAGTCCATTGACTCTTAACTTGAGCCCTGTGGCTTGGCCTGGGGAAACCCCCATTGTTTACAGATCTAACAACGACCTGCGCATGGCGACCTGTCTCACTGTTAGTCTGTACGTTATCTATTTATGGAATATATATACATTCATAATACGACTGCATGGTGTTATGAATGGCTTGGGATTAGAGGGAAAGACAACAACTCAGTAAACCTTACATATCACTTGGCAACGTGGCTCATGCGACATTGCCACCTGACGGACCTTGGCAACAGGTGCCAGGCCGCACCATTCAGGTGGTACAAGAGCTTATGAATTATGCAAGAAAATGCAGGCTCTTGGTATACCAGACCTGAGCTGCACCACTTGACTTGATATGGCAATGCTGGAGGGTAGCTAAGGAGGGTGACCACATCCTCATAACCATTTGGAGGATTGTTTACAACTGCAAGGGTTTCTGGAGCACAGAGTTCTTTGCAATTGGTCATAGGGTTGTTGGAACACAGTATTCATGCCAGCAGGTCAAAAAAATTCAGGGTTTCATCTTGAGAAACTAGACTGAGGCCAAGTACAACTAAAATGTATACCCCTATCATTACCTCAGATGCTGGAGAATATGGAGAAGTTGCACTGCCAGGCTTGCCGAGAATCAGGAACAGTCCAAGGCTCATGTAAAACTAGATTTCTCCTGAAAAGAGACAAGAAGAGGTGTGTCAGGAGTTTCTGAGGCTGTTGAAGGCTATTTCAATGTGAATGACCTCTTGTCTGCTTACCGAGCCCTGGAGAAGCTCTGCTCTAAGGTGAGAGCTATTTGAACAGCAGAGGGTTGCCTTGTGCCTGATGGGTCAGCAGAAGTTCAATGGGCAAGTACTTTGAGCAGTTGTACATGGACCCTTTGAGCAGGCAGCTCCTAAGTGCTGGATTAATAAGAGTGAATCATTGATAAAACCCCACCCTCTCTTGGTGAGGTAGGTTGTGGAAAGGCAGGTGGTGATTGTAAAATCAGTGTGGAGCTGCTCAGAGCTTGAGGTGTGGCCATGATCTGTGGGTTGCATGTGGTCTGTGACTGCAGTATGGTAATCTGGTAACATTCCTGACTGGAAGAGGAGTCTGGTCATCCATAACTGGAAAAGGAAAGGCAACTGTCAGGAGTGCATCAACTACTGCAGTAGTACCCTGCTTATCGTACAAGGTAGAGACCAGAGCAGTCCAGGTTCACACCTGGTAAGTCAACAAATGATCGTATCATAGCACTCTGCATACTGATGGACTTTTTACAGGGGATGGATGCTTTCAGCCTATGTCACTCTCAAGAAAGTGATCCAGTGCACTGAAAGGCATTGGAAATTTATGCAACTTCAGGGGATTTCAGCATGGATTGTTGGTATATTGAATGACCTGCACTCTGGGACTGTGAACCCTATGTTCAGCTTCTTTTAGAGATACTTGAAGGGGAAAAGAACAGTGAAGTCAGAGCCATGGGTAGATTGTGAGCTGTCTGTATAGATATGGAAGGAAATGACAGGAACAGATATGAGGGGAAGACATAAGCCAAGATGGAGAACAAAGAATATAAAGTGAAAAATATTGTTTAGAAAAGGGGGAATGGAAGAAGGTATGCATTAAATCAGGAAATGGGGGCAGTACTTGTGGATGGGAGAAAAACTTGGCAAGAATGAAAGGTTGTGAAATGATGGTCTTATCATGATACAGAAAATTGGTGGAGTCTGGAATAAAGCAAAGGAAAAGAAAGGTATAGCAGCATAAATGTGACGGCAGCCCTGACTGCATGAAGGCTCAAATGGCCAAGAGCAAAAAACTTCAAGAGCTAAACGTAATCCTAGACAGTGTGCAGGATCAAAGAGGTGAAGGAGAGAAGGTTGAAGAATACACATGGCATCTGTAACCCAGGGTGAATAGGACCAGAGCAACATGAAAGTGGAGTGTCTGAGGTCAGTATCCCAAGACTGAAAGTTTGCAGAAGGCAGATGACAGAGCAGTTTCTTCAATAAATATGTTCATTCCAGTTCAGTCGAGGGTTGAAAATTAGGCCCAGGAACTTGCCAGAGGGGTGGTGCTGTTAGAGGATCCCATAAAGAAGGGTAAGACTGTTGTACAGGAATGACAGACGATAATGGAATAGGATTTAGTGGAATAAGAATCAAAGCCATGATTAGTATCACAAGAAGTTATTGAAGTAGCAGACTGAAGGAACTGTTTGTGCTAAAGGGAAAGGTAAAATGGCATAAATAGTGAGGTCATCCACACATGAGGACTGGACTGGACTTGTTAACCACAACAAGGAACAAAGTGATGCTGGGATGCTACCTTGAGGAACACCTTCAAATTTAGGGAAAAAGAAAGAAGAGGTGGCAATTCAAACACAAAAATCTCCTTCAAAAATAGAATCAACCATCATTTCGCTGTGTCAGGAGTAAACTGAATACTGAGGTGCTTTCATTTCAGGCCCCAAGCGGCTGTCGAGCAGATTAAATCACCAAAGCAGGCAACCTCGTAATGAGCCAATAGGCTTTCTGTTGCCTGCATTTCCATGTTTGTGGAAAAAGGATTGGAGGAAAATGCCCCATGTTACCAGTAATACCAAAGGAGGAGGATTGGTGTTAAAAGTAGCTCTTAGTCTTAGCAGCATTATAAGGTTTCTCAAGATCAAAGACAGCCAAGATGAATTTTCACGCGAGCAAAAGCTGTTAATACGTAAGTCTCCAGGTAAGCTGATGGATGGGCAGCACTCCTAGCACATCAAAACCTACACTGGGAAGGTGATGTGAGACTTTGATTCTAAATACCATATGGAAATGAGCCATGCATTCTAGTGGTTTGCCTAAGCAGCTAATCAATGCAATAGGGCAGTAGTCTTTAGGGAGGTTGCCTGACTTATTAGGGAAAGTCTCCATTTGTTCAGATTCTATTGCAAAGGGCTAACAGGAAAGACATGGATGTAGGTGGTAGGTATCAAAGTATTAAATAATGAACGCACCATCCAGGCCCTTGCAGGTATTACATTAAGACTTTGTGTAATGAGTTCCAAAGAGGAAAGCCTGGTATTACAAGATTTAGTATATGATAAAAGAGATGATAGGATTGCATTCAGCAGTTAAATTAATATTAAAAAATTGTGGGGGGAGGTGGGATCTACCATCTCTTTTTGCTCTTAACCCAGTAGCAGCGACGGGCCAAATTTGTGGCTTTACCATGTAGCAGCGACGGGCCAAATTTGTGCCATGATATAACCCCCCCAAAATAGATGATACATAAACTGATCACAAATGCATTGATATATATTATGAAATGGTTTGTGTGAGGGATGATTTTTTCTCATTATTCTCGCTTAGAGGGACCATCAAGAAACATGATCCCCGCTGCTACCGGGTTAACTCCTATTTTCAGGATGTTTTTACTCTGGCTGTGATAATAATTCCAAATAATAGATAAGGTATTATACATAGGTCAGTAATAAGCACAAAATTACAAACTTGTACTTGAATCTCACCTTTCTTGTTCACCAGACATCAGGTGAATGAATGGGTTATCCGTCAGTCTGTCTCCGTCTTGATCAGTCTTCAGATTTGTTGCTCTCCCAGTACCAAACCCCTCCTCACCAGTCCCTCTCTTACTCCTTCCATCCACCTCTTCCTTCTGGTCTTCATATATTTATTGCTCTCCCAGTACCAAACCCCTCCTTGCCAGTTCCTCCCTCACTCCCTCCATCCATCTCTTCCTTGGTCTCCCGATAGGTCTTCCCTGCAGCCTCCACTCCTGATGTTTTCTTGGTTTTCTTTCCTCCTCCAACCTTTTAGCATGTCCATTCTATCTTAGTTTTGATCTTTCCTCCGCCTCCTCCAACAGCGAATTAATACCAAGTTTCTCTCTTATTCTGTCATTCCTCTCCACCTTTTGGTATGTCCATTCCATCTCAGTTTTGATCTTTCCCCTTCCTCCAACAGCGAGTTAACACCGGGTTCCTCTTATTCCGTCATTCATTTTGTCAAAATGTTACACTTCTGATTATTTGTAACACCCTCATTTCAGCAGCCTGAACTTTTGCTTTTGTCCTGGTAGTCAGTGACCAGCATTCCAACCCATACATTAACACTGGCTCCAAGATAGTCTTTTATATGTTCACTTCTTGATCGTCTTCAGTACTGAAATTTACTCCAAGGTATTCAAAATTTCTTACGTGTTTTAAGTTGCTGGTCTCCCACGTTAATGTTTAAGTCGTCTGTTATACAACCTACATCCATTGCTTTTTTTTTTTTTTATTATTATTAATTTCCATGCCATTTCTTTCTAATCCTGTGCTCCACATCTCACCTCCTCACCACTATATATCAGCTTGCAATTGTCATGCATCACTTTCTCACCCTCTCCTCCAAGTCTTGTTTCACACAGTCCGATAATCTCTTAAATTTCATGTCTCCTTCATCACTATAATTTCCTCCTCCTCTCACAGGGTAGAAACATTGCAGGTTGCCACTCTGATTGTTCGTTGCTTCCTTCACTTAAGTCCGTTGGAGTTCCTAAGTGTTAACTCACAGGTCCTCTGCCTCGGAGGAAACGTGTGGGTTCGTCCAATTGTGGTGTCTTGCTATTCATGAGCAGTTTGTTTTCTCCGCTGGCTTGCCAGGCCTGTCGCATGGAGTGCGATCCTGTCAATTAGTACCTCCCAAACACAGCTCCCCGAGGGTTACAGGTCTCCTGATAAGAGACCCAAGCATGTGTGTTTGGTTGGAACAAGCCCCACACCTCTACAAGGTTAAACAGGACTTTGTGACAGTTGGATATCAGTCACTGCCACCACAGGGGACTCATATCAACCACAATTACCTTTGCTACAATAATGTTCTCTATGGGGTGAGTGGCACACCTGATGACCAAGGAGGAAATTTATATTGTGAATTCATTTAAAACTTAATGCTGATAGTCCCTTTTTTTTGGTCAGACAGGCTTGTCATTCACCTCATAGAGAACTTTATCACAACAATGGTGAGTAGTGTTGCTATTTGTGAAATGAGTTTTGTACTTATCTATTCATAATAAAGTAAACCCTTAGTTATCTGCATCTGCAATTTCTGCAACTCAACATTTTCCACACAGGGATTCAAATACACAAACCTATTGCCATAACCTCATAAGATGCGATAAAGTGGAAAAATCGAGGCCTGATACCAGATTATTCTGTGAATGCCACCCTGGCTATATGGGCACGTGGCACACATCCTAGACGTCAATCCTGCATATGTAGAAGACAACCTTGAGTGGAGGAAGCCATGGGGACGCCCATGTAACTCATAGCTGAGGCAAGCTGATCGATCCTTGGAGGAGCTTGTGATGGGATGGGAGGATGCAAGGCGGCTTGCTCAGGGGGACCATCAGGGGTGGAGGCGGTGGGTGAGTGAAGCGACACACATCATGGCGTATGACCCATTAATTAGTAAACTACAATCAATAACAAAGCCACTGATATATATCAGCAAAAATCCAGCATCCAATACCTCAGAAATCCCAATGGTTCATAATTTTCAGCATGGGGTTAATCTCAGCTTTGTCTAGTAACACTGCAAAAAAATCAGTGAAGAAATAAAAATACAAAAAAATAGACCGGGGCACAGTGCAATGAAATTCACCAAGCTCATGCCATGTTTACCCAGCTGTCTGTCCCTTACACTTTTGTCTCCCAAATTCCCTTGGTTGTATCTGAATTCTTCCATCAGAATGGCTCCTCCTACACCACATAATTAAAATATAAATTGTTAAGACAGAAAAAGAAGGGAGCTAAAATAGGAATAAAAGAAAAGTATACTTGTGTCATAATTAAAATATAAATGGTTAAAACTGGGACAATCCAGTTTGGGCAAAGCTTTGGCCCCTTTACAACATATACAGTAAAACAATTCAACATATAATAGAACCTCGTTTATCCGGCATTCAAAAAGGCACCCTCAAAACAGCAAATTTCTGGGGCCTGAATTTGCAAATTCCCCCCCCCCCCCCTCCAACACTTTTTTTTTATTTATTTATTCTTACGTGCTGCCTGTAGCGCCTGTAGGCTTACTTGTCTTGAGAGGCCAGGTGGGCGGCCTCAGCCCGTTAGTGGTGCAGGCTACGCGGACTGAAATAGCTAAGAAAACAGGAGAGACAGTACAACCTCCAAACATGAACTGACTCCAATTCAGCGAGATGGGACGCATGAAAGTCTGCGAAGCGACGAGGTTCGGTTACGGACTTGATATTTCCCCTTGGTGCGCATATCTTCGTCGTGTAACACGGCCTTGTTACAATACGGTGTTCTGGTCGCATGTCTGTACCCGGCCATACATTTCCGAACTGTACTCAACTGCAGTGAGGTGAAAATGGTGGTGCAAAAGCCATTCAAGGGGTAACTTAACAAATTTTGACCACTGGGCCCGTTATTCAGTAGGATAGGATGTATTTACTTTATTAGCAATTATACAGAGGTTCTATTCTATTGGGGAGGTGGTGGCTGGGTGGTTAGTGTACCGCTCCTGCGTTTCACCTGCGTCCTAGATGATGTGGTTTCCAATCCACTGCTACCAGCCAAGAATAGATGGTGCTATTATAAACACTTGCCGGCGCCATGACGGGCTTGTGCTAACCACTAGGTTCAGCCAAGAAAGTCTACTGGCGCTATAGGCCTGGACGTAAAAAAAAAGAAAGTTTTGGCAATTCCATAAGAGCAAGTCTCAAAACAACGGCAAAACGGTTTATCTGTCACGAGCTTCCCCCCCCATTCGTACCAGATAAACAAGGTTCTACTGTATTTCAGGCATAAAATAAACACTAGAAATGTACAACACGAGACTGCTGAAGGAATGGTCTCGTTTGCTGTTTTGGTCTTTGTAGTAGAGTAGAGGAACTGGTCCCTCTTCCTGCTCCTCTTCCTGTTCCCGCGGTTGATGCTGCCCTGGCTCGGGATGCCGCAAATCTTGATTTTTTAGCTGGACTCCTACCTGATGCCTTGCTGGCTGCTGCCTTCTGCTTCTTACCTCTTCCTCGACCTCTCCCGCCAAAATTCCCTTTTCGCTTGGTTCTGAAAATAAGAAAACACACTTCAGGAATACATCATAAGTAGGTGAGCTTAACCATTCAGACAGTCAAATGGAACAAATGGCATTCCATATTTTAAGGAAAGGGTGGCAAGTTGGCAACACTAGTCTCAGTCCGCGTTGTAAACTCGTAGAGATAGTACCTGTGCGAATGTGTCTGATTGCATTTGTGCTTTGGCGTGCAATCTTCATGTTTTCAGCACTACAGTGTGCATTCTTTGTGCTTTAACAATGTCCCCCAGAAAGATAGTTAAAAGGGATGGTGCTGCAAAGAAGAAAACAGGAACGGCAGATACTATGCTTGGTGGATGAGTGGTTAGGAAAAAAGGTTGACTTAGGGTTTTGGTATCAATTAATGTTTATCCAAATGCAGTAATTATTTGTATTTAGTGAGCATTCTCTGGCACCAATTAGTCATCAGACAAGATTCTTCTGTGCCCCGATTTTGACGTTCATCCACATAGTTTCTGGTGGTACCAGGAGGCTGTCACTCCCACAGCTAAAACTTCCGTGATCAGGGTGTGGGTGGGTCAATGCTCAACCCTTTAAGCTTGTCATATTTTAACCTCAAAGTTTTTTCAATATGGCCATACCGTAAATGCATTTTGTAATATTTTTGTTGCCCCTCAAGCATTCAGTTTTTGTTACTCGTGATTAAAATGGCAAAAGAAATGACGGTACAGAAGTTACAGTTGTCACTGCCATGTTAGATTCAATAAACATTTAGTACAAGTTCTTTTTTCCAATAAAGGGAATACTTTACCCCACATAAGTCTTCAGGTTATTACTCGGCCACAAACTAAGTGTTTTAGAGCTAATGTCATGAATAGTAGCAGCAGTAAGGCAGATCAAAGAAGCATTATCAAAGATTGGTATACATTACTGACAGAATAACATGAGAAATCCATCACAAACAAGGTGTACTGCACTATTCAACAGTGTTCATGAATTACTCACCCACGTCTAAATCCTCCTTGTCTGCTTCCTGTGGCAAAGTATGGCGAAGCTCCAGGACTTGGGGCACTAATTGCATCCATCCAGCTGCTGCCGCCACTTTCATTCAGTTCAGAATTGTTGTCTTCCATCATCTCTGCTTCTGCTCGATCACTCAGCAAAACTAAAATGCAAGCATAACAATATTACAAGGGTTTCTCATGCATACAGTAAAAGTCTGTTAAACTGGTCTGCAGTGGACTAGCCTCAAGCCGGATTATTAGATATGGCAGACTACTAGATGGTAGTACATGTATGAGCAACAAGTTTGTAGTTTTTTTTTTCAAGTCTGGCCCCCCACTGGCAATACAGAACAATAAATCCTGATATTTAAACACTGTACTTCACCACTAAAGCTTACCGAAGTACATGAGGACAGTGCATTTGCATTATGTTTGAAAAAATAATAAATGAGGCACCTTTGACTAATCAACTGTGCTTTGTGTAATGAACTGAATGAGATTACCTAGCTTTTCAGCCGAGTATCTTCGGGTGACTTCCAGGAGGGCTTCTCCATATTTCTCAAAATTGGCCTTCGTCACATGGGGTATTTTCAACATCTCTTCTTCTGTTTCAGGTAGTTCTTTTGCCATAGACCTTGGGAAATAAAAATGTTACATTGTAAACATCACAATATAAAACTAAGACTAATTTATGAACTTACAGGACTGACTCAAAATTGTATCTAGCAATATAATGAACCTGTGGAACACCATCTCTCCTCCTCTAAACCTCACCTTCTCTTCTTCACCGAAACACAAGTTTCTGCGGCTACTGACACCAATCTCTACTCTGTTCCCTCCTATTATCTCTATCCTAAATTTCAATCCAAAGCTGGATGTTGTGCCTACGTGTGCAACAACATCACTTGCTCTCGTGCCCACAACCTTGACTCTTCTGAATTTTCCACCATCTGGCTAAGACTTCATTGTCATTCTATTACTAAATACATCTGTGCTGTTTATCTCTCACCTAACTCTACCAACTTTGTAAAATCTTTTGACTATTTGAACTCTAAAGTGGAGCACATCATGTGCCTATGACTTGAACTCTTTCAAGAGGAGGGTCTGGACACCTCTCCTCCCGAAATTGACCTCTCTTTTCGGCCACTCCTCTGTACTCTATTCAGGAGCAGTAAGTAGTGTTTTTTTTTATTCATTATTGTTTTCTTTTTTTTTTTCATGCCCTTGAACTGTCTCCTATTCTGTATATATAAAAAAAAAAAAGCACTGCACTTACAGGATGGATCTAGATGTACTTTAATTCTATGCGAGATAAACACAATAATTTTTAACACGTCTACTAAAATCTTCATTATAAGGCCACAAACAAAAGAAAATGAAAGTATACCTGAGTGCAACCATGTTTATAATGTTTGCATAGTTGATGCCCAAGACAGCAGCCGTCTCCTTCACCACACCCAGCAAGGCTTTGTAGCACTCCCTCTCAATATTCTTCAGTTCATCATCATCAGCAGATTGGGAGTCTGTATCAGCTGGGGTTTGTTTGGCAGGTCTTGAACTCATTACATCAAACTGGAACTGTATGGAATGAAAATATCTAAGGGCCGCTTTCACAGTCACTTTGTTTTGATCGTTACCAATGGCAGCGATCGACGCTATAGTTTCCCATGTGAAACAGGCCTATGGGGTAGTGGCGGCTGCAGAGGAAGCGAGAGGTGTTGAGAGTGTGTGCCAAGGTGCAGGGCTAGGCTAACCCCGCGCCACCACTACCCCATCGGCCAGTTTTACGTGGAAATACCATAGCGGTGATCGCTGGCATTGCTAACGGTCAAAACAAACAAAATGACTGTAAAAGCGGCCCTAAGACACCTCAACCCGAGTCTATGGCCGGAATTATAAGACTCTTTTGCTTCTCACATCAACTATTTCTAAAAGTCAAAGAGGGGATCAGTCAGGTTCTAATGTGTTTATTTAGGTTCATGCTGCTGAAGAAGGGTCAAACTACCACCAGGGTTGTAAAACTACGCTTGGAAATGTTCAAAACTCCTATGAAAGCCTTGTCAAATGTGTACTTGGGCACCAAAATGTTTTAAAATTCGACCATATGGCTGATTATCTATATGAAGATAGTGAGTTGATCATTTCTAGAGGATATTCGCATTTATGTTGTTCAAAATGTGTAGAGATATACTGTTTTTGTATTTGTTATGGTGATGGCCTTTGACTGGTCGCAGGGCTTACAGGAGGGGAAGGATGGAGTCAGGAAGGAATGAGGAGGAGGAGGAGAGAGGCAAAGTATAGGAGGGAAGTTTGGGGCATGAGAAGGAGGAGATATTGTAGTGAAGGAGTGATGTTGCTCCACAATACAACACAGGATATGAAATGATCCAGTGTGTTCTTGAGAGACTGTGCACTTCACCTTTGTACTCAGGCTTGCTCAAGTACATGAGGACTGTGTGAACACTCATCAAATTTAAATAAAGGACTTGCTTGAACACAATGAAACTTTGACTTGTTAATATTCCTTCACAGCTTCAACCAAACACATCCTCACGTCAAGTCATTTCAGCCTATACTCTGCCTTACTCATCTAACCTTTGTCATTTTAGTTTCTCACATACATAAAACAAAAAGTACTCACACAAAATTCTCACCAAAGATAACCAGCTGACTTACGGTAGCATTAGGGTTGTTGAGGAACTTGTCACATTTCTGGCCAGGTCGTATGTACACGAAGGTCAAGTCATCCCTGCTTACAACCAAATCTTCACGCAAATAACCCTCAAGGACCAGGCGCCTGAACAGTCTCTCAGCATCATTCCTCCCAAAGTCTTTCCCAAGACCATGAAGGGGAAGCCGGTCATGGCCTGAAGGAGCAAATGGGAGAGAACAGGTGTCCGTTAAGTTTCTAGTCTAGGATACAGCAGGCATAGGTCATAACTAGGGAAGTATCAGGAAATCTGTGGAAGACCAACTGAGTGAGAGTGTTGGAGAGAATAAATTGGCAGGCAAAAGACTGAATGTGCAGAGGAGCTATGGCCACCCATTTATAGGAAGTTCCTGTGAGAGGAACGGGGCACTGGAGATGACATGTAACAAGAGGGATAAGTACATATGAAAATGAGGGAAAACATTTGAAAGTAAAGTTGTACACCTCTAACAGGGCAAACATACTGAGTTCAAGGGGCTGCTAATAACATGAATTTATGATCATTGTGTCCTCCTTGACAGTTTATCTTCCGTCATGCAGGTACTTAGAAGTGATCCAGTATGCTTTCAAAAGAGATCTCTTTCTATTCACTCACCACTGCAGGCAAATAAACTTCATGTACACCCTCTTAACACTTTACTCATAAATAAAAATATTATTTATTTATATCTTTTAAATTCATTTTGAAATTTTCAATGATTGCATTCCTTACAGATTAAAATAACAAAAAACTCACCATTAGTCAACACTTTCTTTACTTTGGAGCCTTTGAAGATATCTACAAAATGGTTAAGTGTGAAGTTGTTGGTCCATGTGCTGCCACCGGTGCACAGCCGCTTAACTGCCTCCAGAATGGTGCGTACTTCCTGGCTCATGTTACGTTGTATGAAGGATGACTGGTAAAAAATATCAGCAGGAATTAGCAAGAAAGTATGTTTGGTACAGTTGACTAATTTTACATTTAAAAATGTGAATTTCCAATTCTTACAAAGGTTATGGGAGAGAAAAATGCATGAGTGAAGTACACACCCAACATCAATATGAAGTGCAAAATTTGGATATCTTTTTTGTTACAAATAAAAAGCACCAATTAGATTTAGGTGAGGATATACCTGAATACATTCATTAAACCGCTCCTTTTAGCTAAGGCATGTGATTAAGGAACTTAAGTAATTTGTCAACAATTTCAGCTTACTGAACTCCTGCAGTTGTCGCAGGCCGTCTCTCTGTTCCGCTGGCAGTCTTCTCGGCTGAATATCTCCCCAAAGTAGTTGAGTATCTGAGAGCGGCGGCAATCCGTTCTGTTTTCACAAAATGCCACCATTCGCCACAGGTTATCAAAATGGGTCTGCTTTGCCTGCCAGTTTTCTTGATCCACTGTGGAATGAAGGAAAATTAATGATAAAACTTGTGTATAAAAACTTATTAACAGTGGTGCACTGACATTCAAGCTTAAGTGGTTCCACAAAAGAAACCAAAATCTGCAAAAGTTGGAGCATTGATCCTGATCCTCAATCAATTGTTAATCCTCTGTGAAGCTCAGGATGTTCCAGATGCCTACACGCTGTACAATAAAATTCACTCCAGTCATGTTTTTGCACCACCCGGCCATTCCCAAAACAAAAAGAGGGACGAGTGAACCCTCCACTCTTAATTAAGATGTAGGAGGCAAAGAAGTTTTGCCCTGCACCCGACATAAGCACCAGGCTTCCCTGATACAAATGCATCAAGAGAGCCTGTCCTGGGGCCCCAACATAACTGGGTCAGGACTGCAACTGGAGTCTCAATCCTCTCATTTTTGTCAGACGCTTACTTTGAGCAGGAACACAGAATTCCTGAGAGGATAGAATCATCTGGCCAGAGGGATATATAAGGTGATGAACATTTATGTTCAATAGAAGTACTAAAACAGGTCAGCAAAATGTACCAGATCACTAATTTCTGAAGAATTTTATATGGGGGCATGCTCCCAGACCTCCCTAGCATTGTTTCATATTGAAGGTCCTCCCCCCTTCCCTGCTAATATACTCACAATAAATGTTCTACTTATCTGACCCTCTACTCTGAAAAACTGAAACCCTTGTGCCCCTGCCTGTCTCTTTCTCTACACATATATATCATTAGTCAAATGACATGAAGCAAAAGGAACAACAATCAATCCTTACATAACACCAATCCCTTCCAATACTCACTGTCAATCATCTTGCGGATTCTATGCATGTCTCCGTAACTGTAGAATAACATACAGTCCGCAATATCCCCATCCCTGCCAGCACGCCCAGATTCTTGATAAAAGCCTTCTATGCTTTTTGGAAGTGAGTAGTGGATAACAAAACGTACATCTGGCTTGTCAATGCCCATGCCAAATGCTATTGTTGCACAGATGACCTGCAAATAAAGAAACATTACATCAAGATATTGGCAATACAAGGAATAAACAAATGAATGAAAAAGGAAATTAAATAAAAATGCTGTTAAGTTTGTTTGTGGGAAATGCACACAACCCACCTTGCAATTTCCTTTGTGGGGTTGGGTGATAAAAGAGATAAGTCAGTGCCAGAAAAGACCTCCCAGAGTTAAATTTGGTAACTTGACTTATTGACCAAAGCTTTTATTTCACACATGCACTATTTCTTTACTTTCTTTTACCCATAAACAAGAATGAATGGTTTTGGCACAGAGCCAATTTGACATCTTTTCATGCACTATGGGCATCATGTAAAAAAAAAAAAAGGGGGGGGGGGGGTAGAAGGGGACATCAGATATCCATGGACTTTCACCATCTGTGGGCAGACATTTAGCCCCCATGAATGTTAAGATACAACTGTATTTATAATCAGGTAATATTTATGCTCCTATGCTCAGCTGACAGGTGGAATTACATAAAATAACCCTGCTTTTAAGGGTTAGGTTAGAATTATGGAAAAGGTGGCACAACAAATATTGAACAGAAAATCCTTAAATTTTTATCAACTGCTAGAAAAAAGTTTGCAATGCGTAATCTAGTGGAGATACAAACTAGATATTGTTGTAATTTGTAGGTCATTGTAACACATAAGAAAACAGTCCATAAATAGCAATGTGTCATCTAATTGATACCCAAAAGCCCCATTCAGACGCATCAACTTTTTACCGTCTGCTGTGGACAGCATGACATCTTGCACTTCACAGACATTGTTGTGCACACAACTTTTGATATGAATGACTAGACAACCTGACCACCTTGCATTCACATGGATTTGGATGGTGTATATAGTGTACTTTATGCATACAGTCATGAGTTACTTAATATACATGTTAAGTTCTGGAAAACAATGTACAGCGTGACCCCCATGCTACATCCCGTGGTTATGGGGTCCATGGAGGGTGATGGAGAAAGGTAAGTAAATTGAAAATCAAAATGGCAGATATTGTATCTGCTGCTGATGCAGCACACAGTTCAGGGCAAAATATGAAGGGTATGACTGAGGGGTCATAATGGTCAGGTACCTGTTGTGAGTTGCCTCTCAAAGGAAAAACAAATAAATAAATAATAATAATAAATAAATACAAAAATGACAAAGGCAAACTGTATATCATAATTTATGAAAGATAGGATTTAATACTAACCTTTATTTTGTCATTAATCCACTGAGTCTGGATGTTGCCTCTCAGCTTGTCTGCCAAACCAGCATGATAACTTTTGGCCTACGGGAAAAAGAAAAAAGTTCAAGTGCACCCAAACAAAGAAGCATTCCTAGACATGATAAACAACTATATGTGTGAAATATTATTTTCCAACCCCAGCAAAGTACACATCTATAATTTCAAGGGTACACAAAGCAATAACAACTAAAACCTTAATATAGGAAAGGTGAAAGCTTGTATGACCTACACCAGGGAGAGAGCATTAGTGCATGTTTACATCATGAAATAAAATCTTCAAACATCAGTTACTGACCTTTATCCCAGATTTGGTGAGGTCTGCAGCCACAGTGTCACACTCCTTGCGAGAGAGACAGTAGACGATGCCTGATTGATTGTTGTAGTTTGTGTTTATGAGGGCTGCTATCTCAGTGGTAACCTTTTTTCCTTTCTTGGGAACAACATGATATCTCAAGTTGCTTCTGTTAAAACTGCTGAGGAACCTGGAAAAAATATTGAACACAAGATAGAGAAATCTCATTAGCCTCAAAAACAGTCACATGCTCTTCCTTGCCATGATTCAAACCCAGGACCTTTCCATGCCTGTGTGCTAAACACCACACCACCAGGCAGACTTTTTCATGTTTATGAAACACAAAGACATTCAAAAGAACAGCCAAGATGCAGGGAGATATAAAATTAAGATTATTACAGAAAAGTTATGTTCCTAAGTCTCTAGCATAACATATTAAATTGTGGCAAATTAGTGGATCAAATATTAGTCTAAAGCAGCAATCACAGTACCACTTTGTCTCTGCTTCAAGTCCAAGCTGGTGAAGAATGTCAACCCTGACCCTGGGCGTGGCTGTTGCTGTCAGGGCCATGATGGGCACCCCAGGGAATCGCTGCCGCAGCACATTCAGCTTCTTGTAGTCTGGCCTGATGGATTAAGAGAAGTGGAATGGATTAAAATATACACTTTTCATAAATTATTCTATTTCAGGACAATCTGTGTAGCTCTCATAAGTATATTAGATTGGAATGAACACTGTCCATACCTGAAGTCATGGCCCCAGTCTGAAACACAGTGAGCCTCATCTATGACAAATCTTGAGAGCTTGTGCAGATTATACAGCCGATCCAGGTGGTCAGAGAACTTTTGGCTGGCACTGATCTTCTCTGGTGTCACATACAGGAGCTTCAAGCCTGTGAAGTTCCAGAAAAATCAATCCATTGGCAACAAAAAATATAAATTGAAGATTTATATCTTCAATATAGGTAGTAACACCATATCTTCAGTGTAAAGTCATATTCATTAACTATGACTGGCCTTTTAATTACAACTCTACAGTGCTCAGAATATTCATTAAGAATCTAACTACAATTACAAATAGTGTAGCAATAATCATTTATCCTGGAGGATAAATAATGGACTGATGCTGTGACCGCCAAGCAAGGATGAGGATGTAACACTTTGTTGACAGTCCTCTTATATATGATGATCAAACTTGCAAATGATCGCTAAGTTTTGTTTGAAAGTCTTGAGATTGCTGAACAGTTTTTTTTAGTATATGCTAAATTAATTCATGGTAAATAGATAACTGTGCTCTCCGGTTTCATGATATTCAAAAATTCTTGAATAAATTAGAGAAACTGTGATAATGCAGTGAATCACTCAAAATGTACACACACTCAAACAAGTATCATTAAACATTTAGCACGATGCAAACTGACACCAAGGACGAAGCCATTGGTAACAGGCTACTCATGTTGGTATCACTGCATGTGTTGGGTGTGGCTTCACTTGCCTGAATCAAGTGAGCGGGACTCGTAAATGAAGTAGTAGAATTTGAGCTGGCACAGTAACGCTTCATGAAACACACAGGTGGAGTCAGTCGAAGTGACTTTATCTGTGTTGTATGTAGCACCATAATACTGACGTGTTTGGGTGATGAAATTATGCTTTAACACTCCACACACAAGTGAATACTTAAAATTTCGTCCATTTAGGAGACAATATGATAAACACTTTGCGTTGTTGTTAGACTTTATCTTTCTTACCAGCAATGCTTTTAGCATTGCAATTTGAAGTTGTGTTTTTTTCAAAGCCCACAGCTTGTTCATGAGAGAAAAGACTTTCAGTGGAAGCATTACTTCCAGGATGGCACATTATGAACTGAACTATATCTGACATGCGCTGATGGTTGATGTTTTTGTCTTTGACATGGGGGAACACTTCTACCCACCGCTGTTACGTATATCAGATGAACTTTATTGTTTTATAACTTGTGAATATAAAGCTTAAACAAGTGACACTCAAACACTCCATTAATATTATGGTGATATCTGGTATCTCAAGTGTCTCCCTTCCTCCCTATCACTCCCTTGTGGGAGTCCTGTCCTGCTCCCCCCAGCAGAGCTGAGGTGGTGGGGGTGATTGCACTTTTACCAACCCTGCCGAGATTACCGGGTTGCTCAGTGTGAAACTCGTCGGACCCCACTGTAACGATACTTTTTTAGTGTGTGTACACCACTGAGTACCAGTGACTGAACCTGGGCCTTCAGAGTAGAAGTCAGAGCACCAAACCAACTGAGCCACCAATGAACCAAAAGGTCAACAGGCCAGGGGAAACTTTTGTAGCACTTTACCTGACACCCCTTCATTGCATTAATGCAGTTAATGTGTATAAATACCAGATGTGCCCTTGTCAGTTGATTAAATGCAACTGAGGCTCCATCCTAGGATACTTAAGACCATGCAAACCCCTACAGATATCTAGGATCTCACTAAGAGTAAAAACCTATTAAATACAGCCATCCTGTTGTTTTATGGCTAATCCTTCCCAACAATGACATATGCCTCTACTGTACAGCCCCCAATCCCCAGCAACAACCATTATCTGAAGCAGGATAGAGTACACAAGCATCAAACAGAGATAAGGAATGTTGAGAGAGACCAATTTCCTGCAGAGACTTAGATATTGTTTAAGGTGACTCATCTAAGTTCTAAGTTCTAAGAAGTAAATAGAAAAGATAAAGTACCTATCTCTCTCCTTGAAAGATCCATGTAGATCTGGTTCTCTTCTTGAAGACTAATGTTCCCACTCAGATGGTTAGCAGCAATCTGGAAGTGAAGGAGAAGTAAGTACCACTTTAATGAAGATGTTTTGATCCGAGATATTAGACTGACAAGAAGTTAGAACTAGGACAAAAATAGTCACAAAGAGATTCAATGACCAATTTTACTTTCTGTATCTCAGGAGTTATACTACCTTTCTTGCTTTACATGTTGAGTGGCATACAGACACATCCAATCAAAGTCATTGTGATGCTATCTATCTCTGATGGTGGTGTGAGATCAATGCAAACATTTCATCTTTAGACCAGGCAAATTGTAGTTAGTTATAGTTTTTTTTTTTTTTTTTTTTTTTTTTTACAACTTTGCCTATAGCACCGGTAGGCTTTCTTCAGGGGCCTGGTGGTCAGCCCAAGCCCGTCATGGCGCAGGCAATTTTTATAGTGGCTGCAGTGAAAATGGCTTGTTTTACAACTCACAGATAAGAGAATGAATGAACAATACAGCTGAGAACTATTCAAACAGAAAGAGCACCTGCCAAAAGGCTTACTCAAGAAGCTCTTTGGTACAGCTGTGAGGTAAGGGTAAGGCTACGTGCTTCACAGGGTACTGTAAGGCACACCTCATTTTTGGTAGCCTTTTTCTTAATAGAGTATAAACAAGATTTTTGCTTCTCTACGTGCAACCTGTGCCTAAGAAGGGTGATTGCTCTAGCCCTTCAACCTGCTGCCCTATAACTTTGCCTTCTCACCTTTGTAAAGCTCTTGAAACAATCCTTAACAGGAAAGTTTCTAAGTATCTATCTACTTCTAACCTTCTCACTGATAAACAGTTTAGATTCCACAAGGGACATTCAACTGGTGATCATCTTGCTTTTCTAACTAACTGTCTGGCCAAAAGCATTACAAATCTACCACAGAGCAAAGTGGAGCTACATGAGTGATCTGGGTACGTACGTCCAAGGAATTTAATTTCTGCACTTGGTCCAGTATGAGGGATTTGAGAGGTGATATGACAATGGTGACGCCATCAGTCACACACGCTGGAAGCTGTAGAAAATTAAGATAGTGGTTATTAAGAATTAAGATTATTAGTGCAGTCAAAATGTATTTAGACACACTGAGGTCCAAAAAGTATCAAACAAAGGAAACCACATATTTCCTTCAAAGTAATGGTGAATGAAACATTTGAGTGCAAAAAGTATTACAAACAGAGCTGATAAATAGTCTGAAACATAGCAGCATTATCATTTCTCACAAACTTAGTGTATACTTCAGTTTAATATTGAGCACTTCCATTCCAAATTTGGAAAATGGAGCCTTTAACCTGCATGCTTTGGTAACTCTTGGCAAAAAATTATTTTGCTTGGTTATGTGTTAAATACATATGAACCTGTCTCAAAGTACCCAGAGGTTAGAAAGTTATTTTTTATACTCATGTAATGGCGGGTAATTTCTGGGAGATCACTAATGAGCCCACGTTAAAGCATGTTTGCAATGCCACCTTTTGCTAACATAACATTTGAGATACACAGTCCAGTCATACGAGAATGACTGCTGCTCTAGCAATATAAACCACCTATATTTGGGAATCACCAATACTAATACCTTCATTAAGTTTTAGTTTCTACTTTTCCATTTCCCAAGCTTCACAATTTGTGAATAATACCTCCCATCTCACACATAAGAGACCTTAATGTTGATGCTGAAAAATAATATATTCAAGGAATATACACATGTCACTAGCACTCAAGTCAATAAACTAAATAAAATAGCTCTTGTAGAATCTTTACTTCAGTGTAATGCACAAATAAGACTGCTTGATAAGATACTAACCTGGTAACACAAGCTCTTTCCTCCACCCGTGGGTATGAGAACAAAGCAATCTTTTCCCAGCAGAGCTGCATTAACAACTTCCTTCTGGTTCTCTCGAAACCTCCTCAAACCAAAGCACTGATGGAATATCTAGAGGAAAAAAGGAAGGGCATGTAACAGTTTTTCAGTGTTGGGCATGGCGGCACTACTAGTAGCGCCGCTACGTAGCGAAGCTACTTTTTTAGTAGCTGTAGTGGTAGTGCCACTCTTTTTTAGAAAGAGCGGCAAAAACGGTAGCGGCGCTACATTTTTACGTAGGGGCAGATATTATACCATTAAAGAAAGGAATGAGATGTGAAACCAAGTACACAGGAAATTAACACAAGAACTCTGACCAACACTGTTAAGCAACTGGTTGTGGAAATAAGTTCATGTTCAGAGATATTGACAAAAATATGTCAGAAAAAAGTAACTTCTTCCAAACTCCACTGGCAGTTACTGGTAAGAAAAACACCATTATCACCATCATTTAGTGGTGCTGATCAGATAATTGTATTCAAATATCAGATATGGCTTTCAGAAAAGACCCAACCCTATACAGGTTTTCTAACAAACACAGTATTTGGCAGTAACCAAAACTAGTGATGTATATAAATGAGTAATTTTGATAAAAATCAGTAAAATACATACACACTATTGCAAGTAAAGCATAAGGAAAGGTCGAAGGAGACGGGAGAAGGACAAGCTAACGTAAAAAAATGGAGAATTTATACACTAGGAATAACAACTAGATTAGGAAGAAACATACGAGAAAACTGTAGGGCAGAGAATGGTTCACAAAAGAAGTTGTAAATGAAGACAACAAATTCAGCAACTGTGCACATTTGAAAAAGAGCCTGGATAAATATATCACAGGGTGACAAAGTAAATAATAGGTTTAGAATTACTGTCTTGTATGGCTTACATTGTTTCAAGCAGAATCCGTGTTTTGTGTTCTTAAACTGCAAGATTCTCTAAATCCCTCACTCCATGTAATATGGATTGCACACGGACATGCTTCTTCATCTCTCTAACACTCATTCCTTCAATATATTCAACCCAAATAATTTAATGTCTTCACACCACTGATCTAAATTTCTTCTACATTCCCATGATTCATAGAAATATAGAGGAATTTCAAGTGTCACCTAATACATTTTAAATTTGTAAACGCTCCAAGGTTTGTCAACATATATTGTTGCTGACGATAATGAAGGAAAATTAATACCTTAAGCATCTTCTTGCAGTGTGGGTAGTTCATGCCGCTGAACTCTCCCGTGATGCCGTCATTCCTCACATCTCCACAAAACTGAGCGCCACTGGAGGTCTTCATGGGGGAGGCTTGGGTGCCTGTGGTTGGGCTCTTGTACACAACATTGGTGTAGTCTTTCTCCTTTGGAATGGAGTTGCCTGGAACAACTTTCTTCTTTATCACACTGACATCTCTTTCTTTGCGTGAGGTTTCTCTGGAAAATATTTGGAGGTATGTGTGTATACAATTTTACTGAGCTTACCTTCTTAGAATAAAGTTTTCATTTGAAAACCATCAAATAATTTGCCTACTTAATTATATCCGTGATAAATGACGCCTCCAGGCTCAGGCAGGCCCGTAATTTTGGCAATTATTTAGGGGGACTAGAGGGCATCATAGGTTCATGAGTTGGGGGGGTGACTTCCTTGAGGCTTGCGATCCCTCTCGTAGGGAAGGTCTCTGGATTCTTAGCTCGTCCTCAGCCTATAGGTGAATTGACATACCTGGCCATGCAGCCTAGTAACACATTTTCATCAAAATCGTCATCCTCCTCTTCATCTTCATTCGTCCACATGTTGGAAGGCTTGGAGGGAACTTTTGTCATAGGTGCCACCTCATTGCTCCTTGGAGTACTAACTAGATTCTGCAAAAGGTCATTTACTTTGAGCAACACTTTGAAGTTAATTTAAATGACAGTTAATGCAGGCAAGAATAAGGTAATGGTATTAGAAAGTACAAGAGAGCAGACCAGTGACTTTGCAAAGCCATGCAGAGTTAGGGCAGAGTATGACAGCATGTAAACTCTGGTTGGGGGAAGAGAGGATAAAGTGATTAAACTGAAAATTTATGGCAGTTCTATGTAAATATGAAAGCATGGAGGGTAAAGTATGGGAGAGAGAAGTGAAGGGCAGACAGGTAAGAAGGAAGTAAAAGTACAATAGGCTTTCAATAGTATTGCTCACTAAGATGTCTGCCTCCATTTGGGAAGTCTGCTCCATTAACCTCACCCACTCAGCAATTGTTATTAGTCATTATTATTATCCTTATTATTAGAAATATTTTTACTTTTACTACCTCTACTACTACTGTTACTACAACAACTTGACTTGCTCAGCCTATGTGATCACCAGGGGATTTACTAAACTCCATATAGGTAACAGGGGGCAACACTGTGCCATCCAGCTCATCAGCATGAAGATGGAAATACACTACTACTACCTTTCTGCCCATGGCACCGATAGGCTTTCTTGGTGGGGCCTGATGGTCAGCCCCAGCCTATTGTGGTGCAAGCAAGTGTTTATAGTTTATACTTATACTGGTGCCATCTTGCTTGGCTCATGCTGCCCCCCAGAGGTCATCTTTGAGCCTCTCTTTAGAGAGAATCTAGAGTCCGGGTTGATAGGTGTTTTTCTGGACAGCATGTGGGTACCATTAGGCCACTCGGCGATGACTGAAAAATCCCAGCTTGTGGCACCGGCACGAACCCACGTCATCCTGGACGCATTGCCATCATGCTAACTACTCAGCCACTGAGGCAAGTATTGTAATATATTTCATTTAAATAATGCAAACAACTTTGCATGAAAATACACCAAAGAAAGTATTGCTCAATGATTATTTTTTGCAAAACAAAGCCATTGTCAGGAAAACCTAGAAATTCCAGATGCTTCTCATTACCCTTTTATCAAGCTGGTAGTAAGGTGATGGATATCTATGCTACAGAATTAACTAAGCAAAGTTTTCAACTGTTACAGCTTTTTTTTTTAAATATTAAAAATAAATGTTGAAATGTAACACATGACATCATCCATTTGATGAGAATAGTCAATGTTGTTCATTTTATTTGGAACACTTGCAGTAAGGCTACTGCAAGCTACCCTCCTATGAAGTCAGTGTCTTGACCTCTTGACTAAGGAAACATCTGCTGGTTTGATAGCATGTCAGTGCCCTCTGTCAGAGTTCCGAAGAGTAAACATCAGCTGCTTTCACCTGAAGGATGGTGTCTTGAAATGTTACATGCCATAATCATTTCTCTATTTAAAATCTTTAAAACTGAAGAGGACACGTTTGAAACATACTATTATCTAATACTTTAGTGAAGTTCATGTCATTGGAAGCCTGAGTTTATTCACCTTGGCCTCAGCTCGATTGAAAAAATGGCAAGAACCAGTGGAAGTTGACTATAATAGTTTTTTCCTATAATAGTTTCCTGTTGCAAGAAATAAGGAAAGATGAGCAATGTTTTCTTCAGTTACATTACCAAAGATATTATTTGAATTATTTGGATAATATATTGTAGTACTTTGCCTCAACCCCTATAGAGAAGCAAATGAGAGGCATTGCATTTTCGTCTCCTTCATGCCAAGGAGCTGTATACAGTGCTGCCCCCTGCCAAAATTCAGCCTGGAAAGTCCCCCGATGTATACAATGATGGTGGATTGAAGACTCAAATCAGCCTTTACCTCCTTGGGTCCCCCGATGCCTCTTTCTGGCACTCCTGGCCTTCCGGTTTCAATCAGATCATCTTCCGTTATGTCGTCAGGAGGAAATTCATCATCATTTGCACTACTGAGTATTTTTGTAGTACTGGCAGGCGCTGCAAAACAAGTGGCAATAAGCGAAACGATATTACCATTAGTAACTTCCCTGCTAGTGCTTAAAGCTCATATATGTACATTTTTTTTCGTGAGATTGATGAATGCAATTTGTGCACAGTAAAAGAAATGAACAGGAGCCACACATCATTTGATTTTGGGAGTTACAAGAATGGAAACAAAACTGCTAAAGTTTTTTCATTCTTTCATTCTTAAAGAGGACCATCCCTTTATTATCACAAGATGGGAAATGTGAAAATGATAATAAAGATAAATAAATGTTCAAAACTTGGCTGCCAAAATATCATGAAAAATTTGGCTATATACTTACCAAAAGTAGTGTTCTTAGGCTGAGGACGAACTAAGAATCCGGAGACCCCAATGGGCTGAGTTACTCCTAACCGTCCGACGCTGTTAGGCAAAGACTTGAGGGTAGGTGTCCCACAATCACTGTTGCCCCCACACACCGAGGCACCAGCATTCACAGCCCTAGAGGTGATACTTGGACTAAACATGGGCTTTGTGTTCATGGCTTTCAGTCCACTTGTGTTCATGGCTTTCAGTCCACTTGTGTTAATGGCTTTCAGTCCACTTTCGCTGCCTGGAGATGAAGAATTGTTGGAATCCGATTCAAAGTCTCTATGCTTTCCAAATGAGAACTTGCGGTGTGGAGGGGCCTGTGGCGTTTTAAATGACACACTAGCATTAGTCTGCTGGGGCTCAGGGAATGTACACTTTGCTGCACTATTTGAAACTTCACTAAATTTTGTTACATTTGGTATATTTCTGGAGCCACAAGGAATGCTTTTTGTGTTGGATTGTTGTGCTTGAGCATTGACCTCTTTACTTAAAATACTTGGAGATGAAATACTAGGCGATTCAAACAGTTTTTTACATGTGCCATTTTTCTGAGATTCAAAGGAGCTGGTGTTCAACACAGGTGATGCTTTACTGCCTGCTTCTTTCACCTTGTGGGGATCAGGCTTATAGCTCAAATCTCTAGCAAAGGTTTTTCCACTTTCCCTTTGGTCCAACAATCTGTAGTGTTTGTCGTTGGGGCTGAGGCAGAGTGGACTAATGTTTGCACGGGCCTGAGGTTCAGTTTCATTTATTGATAAATTCTTTTTCTGCAACTCTTTATAGTTTTTCAAACAATTCATTATTTTATTGTATGCAATGATTGCCTTTTCATGTTCAGCAGTGTCATACGAAGGAATCTTCTCCAAAGTTTCCATTGGCAAACTCATCAAGAGCTTCGCCATGATGTTAAGTATGGACGTTTTGAGACCAGCAAGAATAGAGAAGTCCTCATCCTCAAACTCCAAAATCTGGAAAGAAAATATAAATAAATGATTACTCAAATAATTGCATTAAAAATATCTAAGCTTTCCCCTTAAATTCACAGCAAAATTACCTTGTCATTTCTTCTAATGAAGTATAAATCAATAAACAATTACAAAATGAATATATTCATATAGAATTTGAGGGGGGCAAAATAGATCTGTTTTTGTTTATTCTAAGCAAAGAATGAACCGTGATGAATAAAACTCTGCACCACCAAATGACTGAGCCACACACTGTCCTTCTGATCAACAGATTATATCAGATCACAGGAAATGCTACTTTTTTTTTTTTTTTTTTAGCTTCCCTTCAACCTAGACTGCACTAATGTCATCTATTTTTTTAAACTAACTACATTTTATATCTTACTAGCTTATCAAAATTCAAGACTTTTCTATTCCTCATTCCATTCTTGAAGTTAATAATAATTCTTACTAATAATGTCGTCCAGCTTCTCTTAATAAATTTAGTCTAAAGTCCTGAGAACCACTCCAGCAGTTCTTTAGAATCACCTGTACTGAGCAACGCTTCCCTCTGTTACTTGAGTATTGTCCCCTACTCTTACTGTTTTGGTTTAATTTGTTTAACCCGGTAGCAGCAAGGATCATGTTTCTTAATGGTCCCTTCAACCGAGAATAATGAGGAAAAATCACCCTTCACACAAACCATTTCATAATATATATCAAAGCATTTGTGATCAGATTATGTATCATCTATTTTTGGGGGTAAATATCATGGCACAAATTTGGCCCGACGCTGCTACACGATGAAGCCACAAATTTGGCCCATCGCTGATACCAGGTTAAGTGGAACATTAGCATTATCTTGTGTAAGAATGTGTTGATATTTCATGGATGTGGCAATTTTCATAATGTAATTGAATCAAGAAATGCAAAGAATGTTCATTTTCTTCCAAACAAGAGATCAGCAAATCAGCACATTTCATAACCTATCTACGAAGTGTGAGTGCAAAAAACTTAGATAACATGACATTTCCAAATTTAAAAAAACCAGAAAAACACGTCAGTTGAGGGTGAAGTAATGTCCTATAAGTGTGCACTGTGAAGTAACTTAGATATATTATAAGTGCATCCATGGTGTGAAGTATAGTATGTCACTCTAGGTTTTATTTATATTTTTCTTATGGGAGATGGGATATTTGCAGCTTCAAATCAATGTTTGCAGCATTTATTATATATCATCAACTAATCTCTCTTATTTAGGTTTCTTATGATCAACACAACTACTTCATCATGTGTATGCATTGGTTAGAAAGGATTTGAGAATGAAGTATTTATAGAATAAGTTTTTTTAAACCGGTAGCAGCGGGGATCATGTTTCTTAATGGTCCCTCTAAGCGAGAAAAATGAGAAAAAATCATCACTCACACAAACCATTTCATAATATATATCAAAGCATTTGTGATCAGTTTATGTATCATCTATTTTGGGGGTTTAAATCATGGCACAAATTTGGCCCGTCGCTGCTACACAGTAAAGCCACAAATTTGGCCCGTCGTTGCTACCGGGTTAAACTGAAGTTGCACAGAAATAATTGTGCATGCACTACTCAATTTAATGGACTGATTAAAACTTGCTTCTGCTCATCTGCTGCAATTCCATTACTATGAGTGACACAGATGCTTTGGGCACCGTGCATCAGGTTTGTCTACATCTGCTCAGGCTGCGCTGTGCTCTGCCACACATACTGTTCACTCAGAATTGTATACTGTACTAGTATATATAATTTCCTTTAACAATAAACTATACTTATAAATGATGATTTAGTGGAAAATGGAAAATGCTCTCCACTTAATTAAAGTTGCCTCAATCAAATTCCAATAAATTAAGGTTACTGTGTCTAGTTAAGAAATTACTATAAATAACTAAATGAATAAATTGACTCATATACCCAAAAAAACTTACCCTAAAAATTGGATGTTTTAAAATTTTGTCCGCACTTGTAACTTCTAAGGGAGACCCAAAGATCTTTATGGAGGCAGCTGCTGGTTGCTTTGTGCTCTGTGGGACTGAAACACATTTTTAAATATCTTTGGATAAATTATAACCAATTATTATAAGTAATGGCAAATCTAGAGAGGATCTTACTTCTACTGCACTTACCTTTTAGAAAAAAAATATACTACCAAAATTACATTTATATGAACATATTACATGAATAGGAGTGGTGAAACTATTAAAAGAAACTTGTATCTATATACTACTTACCTGGGAATGTAGGCAATGCAACATTTTCAACCTTGGCTTGAGTGCTGCGAAGTAATGTTGGAGGGGAGGGGAGTCCACAGTCTATGTAATCAGATTGAGTCTGCAAAACAAAACATACAGTAAACCTTCAGTTATCCGGGTGCACCGTATCCGACCTCGCCCGTATCCGGGAGTTTTAAAAAATGGAATTGCCATGGCCAAAATAAAATATGAAATGGGAAAGGACAAAATTTCTCAAACCAAATAAAATTATATGCGCTGTTCTGAATAATGCAATACAAATTTTCTATATCAAATTCTATTCATCTAATTATTATTATTATTATTATTTTTTTTTTTTTTTTTTTTTTTTTGTCCAAATACGTTACCTCAACTTTAGTCTACAAAAATGGTATGTTATGAAGATACCTGGCTATTAAGGGTCTGAAAGAAGTCTTGAGATGGAGCCACCACATCTTGGGTTGCATTAGGGACTGCACTTGTACTGGCAGCGGTCTGCTGACAATTATAGGACTCCACATCTGGTCCCATGTCACTTTCACTGAAGTCATCGTCAAAGAAATCATCATCTTCAATGATAAATCCATTTTCTGACTCTTCATCAATCTGTAAATCATAAGTATATCAAGTTAGTGAAGATCACACTTCCTAGATCTTAGGGTACCAATGACAACAATTATCACTATGCATCTCTACATACTAATCCATCTGTGTCTCTATGGAGCCATCAATCCATCTATATTAACAGCTTTAATTCAGATTCTTTCTGCATTTCCATATGCCATGGTGGTCAGTCAAGGCAAGTCTCAAGTTCTACCAGTTTAAACACTCTTTTTGGAGTAACACCACTATTCACACTTTTCTCTCATCCGTGCAGTCTTCATCTCTGCCAGTCAATGTGTCTAAGGGCCACCTAATGCCTACCTTTTTAAATGATTTTCAGTTCTGTAAATGGGCAAACATTCTCAAGAATCTATCCAATTCAATGGATAGAATATTTACCCCAGAAAAGTGTTACAACATCTTTTTCAACATTTTAATTTACATTCCTTAGAAAGGGGGAGGGTGGAAGGCAACCTGAATTAAGTCTAACTTGTTTAGTTAAAATGGGATTATGAAGGTAGTACCAAAGTCCTTACATCACTTTGTTATGGGTAGTAATTAGATAAACCTAATTTCAAGAACCTACAAATAGGTTTGTAGATCAGTGGACACTTGGCAACAATATGGCAAGTAGAAATCCAACAAAAGTTTCAAAAGAGGTTGGATATGTTCATGATTGGCTGGCAGTTGGTAACTGGCTTACAACAGCTGCTGTGTCTTCACTGTCTTGACTAGCTAGTCTCATGGAGGCTCCTTGTTTCCTTGAGTTCTGAGTTTTGGTGAGCATTTTAGCCTTGCTAAGCAGTTTTTGACATCATTCAGTATCCATCTACATCTATGTGAAAGTGGAAAGTACAGAATGTATATATTCTTGAAATTGTGTGAACACTACACCCTCAAAAAATACTCAAAAGAACATTAGCTCTACACTAAAGTAGCTATTCACTTATCCTATTCACCAAGCAGGTAATAATAAAAGGCTTATGCAAACAAAAAGAATGGACTGATTTACAGGGGTATGCAGTCATGGTGCCACAACTACTGGACATGTGGCATAAACAAGAAAATATAAAGGTATGTAGTATAATACAAAATAAGACTAAACAGAGACACAGAGACAGTCACAGAAACAAGCACACACCTGTTTTTTAATGGGTGATGAGTCTTCTATTGTTTCTTCAAGGTCGTCATCATCATCTGACACAATGATTTGACTTGTTGATTTACGAATTGCTTGCACAGTTTTCTCGTCTTCCTCATCAATTTCTTCTTTGGCTTTCTTATTCACTGTATGTTTTTCCACAGACTTTGCTGTAATATTTTTTATTAAAAATATTGACCAATATATTTCTGGAAGAGCATGATTTACCCACAAACACTTCATGCCAAATAACCCTAAAGTAGCCCAACATGAAAATCCACATTGACCTAACTAAACTTTGAGAAACATCATCAGATACAATTAGCCCATCAAATGCATGCCCTTCCATAAAAAGACGAACTGTCCACCCCCTACTGGGCAGCAAAGAGCCCACCACTCTGTCAGGGAATACAGTAGGATTTTTTCCTGAGACCTAAACCCCTTGGCACTTTGTATGGAGGACCCAAGATAAAACTTTTGAGTCCCAAGAATAACCTTGCATGTTCCATGTACAATATTGACTCCAATTCACTGACTTCAGTCCATCATTGACAAAAGAGCAAAAAACAATGATTTAAGTGCATAAGGTTCATAAGGTCTAACTTTGCTGTTTAAAGTCACCAAGGTCATGTGTGCAAAACCGCTATTAATGAGACTTACAATCTGCACCATGTAAGTTAATGCAATGTACTGGAGGTTTGGGTGAAAACTTTTCCCTCTGTTTTGAGATTTTTGTCAGCAGATCACTCAGAAGACCCCGTTAGTTATGATAGTGCCACAGCATAGATGCTATTTTCCTGCAATGATAATAATTAAAGTGACAACAGGACCAACAACATGAGGCTAGTGATAATAAAGGAAAACACATTTTAGAGTTTACCCTTAAAATATGTTGGAATGCTGATGTTCTGAAAATCATCATCATCATCATCATCTTCAAGATTTGTCCTGGATGGACCTGCTAACGGCGACCTGCAAAAAACAAAAGTTAATAGAATGTTCATTTATGTAAAAAAAATAATGCCACATACTAGTGCATTCTTTAGCCTTTCAACATACTTTTCGTGAATTGAAGTAGACATCCTATAGTCGGTTCACCCAAGTCTGAAGTGTGCATTATCGCGTAACGGCAACCTGCAGCCACACGGCGTGTCCGATTTCGTGGATAATATATGCTAGCCTACGCATAGTAAACAGTCGTCAGTGTCAATAATATGCAGGCAGCAATAACAAATACCGTCAATTACAGTTGATTTTGATTTAGAAAAATATTAGTAATGTTGAAATTAGCTGTTTTATTAATATAAAGCCTACTAACTTTCTTGGTGGTGGACAGCGCCAAGGCTGTTTAATAATCATAATCAGCAATCTTGTAAATTAACAAAACAGCTATTTGTGACATTACTAATACTTTTAACTCATAATTGACCATAAGTGATGGTATTTGTTATTGCTGCCTGCATATTATTGACACTGACAGCTGTTTACTATCCGTAGGCTAGCATACAGAATCCACAAAATCGGACACACTGTGTGGCTGCAGGTTGCCGTTGCACGATAATGCACACTTTAGACTCCGGTGAACCGACAATAGTAAGCAATACTGCTTAAAATTAATTGTACTCATTCTAATTCTAATCAAAGTTCTGAAACATATTTTGGAGCACTGTGAATGTAAAGCAAAATAAGGACAATAATTCATGCACCATGTTCATAAAACTATTCAATGAAAATATCTAAATAAATATAAATCTTAACCCTTTCAATACGGTCATGCAGACGTCAGTGTCACAGTATGGAAGGGGTTAAGAAGAAATGGAAGACGATTAATCCTCTTCCATTTCCTTTCAAGAGGTTTAGAAGAGGATGAAGAGGTTTAAAAGAGGATTAACCCTTTCCATACAGTGACGCCGACGTCGGGTTAACAGTAAAAACATGAATAACTGGCATTGGCAAGATTACAAAAATGTTTTGAAAACATTGCTTATTATCATAAATGTTATTTCTTATTCATGGGACATGGTGATATCACTGAAACACAATTCCTCTTTATATAATATTTTGATGCCTTTAAAAGCAAGAACATGAATCAAGAATCCCTAGTTATCCAGTTACTAGCAACAGATCAGCCTACTTACACAGCAGCAACTGGACGGCCAGCCGCAGTCCTAATGTTAGCCAATGAACTTCTTTGGTTCATTTGATTTGGACTGCTTTGAGAGCGCGAGAAGAAGTCATTGAGACGTCGTTGACGAGGGGAAAGGCGTTTTGCTCCTCTCCATCTGGACTGAGACATCTTGGAGAAAAAAAATTCATTATAAGTCGAGAAGATTAAAAACTGTTTGTTTAGAAGACTCATCAATCACTTCTCAACAGGATCCTCTCCCTCAATACAAGACCGTCTAAGATGCAGCAAAAAGCATAACATGGGAAAAAGCAGCAATATGAATATCTTACTAAATTAGACAAACTGCAGTGGACAAAAAGGGAAAAAATCTGTTACAGCTGAATTCAGCATCTTATTTTGTTACCCTTCTGTTTCTAAGCTTCCAAAGAAAAGCATCAGAAAGAATGAGAAGTACCATATTTTGTGGCATAAAAAGTGATCCGGTGTATATTGCACAGCCTAAACTTTAACCCCTAAAGGTCAGGGGTGCATAGAGAAAATGGTTCTCCCCGTACGGCAATGTTCTGACGTTTTCCCGAAAATTGATCACTTTCCATTATCAATTTCAAGGCCCTTTCAGCCTTAGCCCCGATGACCTTGAGTCATGGCACATGGCTGTTTTAGGGTGGTTAGCGATGGTATGCTTGGTTAGCGATGGTACGCTTGGTTAGCGATGGTACGCTTGGTTAGCGATTAGCCCACGCATGTGAGACCAGGTTCACCACGTGTGGTTATTTATTTTTTTAGAACACGCAGCCCAACCTATTTGCCGGAGTGTTTAAGTGATTCTGAAAATTTACTCCCCAGAAATTACTCGTTTTCATCTCCCCACCCGAACACCCCGCATTCCCACAGGTCCCCAAGCTTGTTGGGGGTAGAGGGTAGGTGGCATTTGTCTGCCACTTTTTACTAATGTATTATATGTATACAAAGGGTTTTGTGAAGGTTTGGAAGAAAATAGACCAAAATTAAGGCGCCGGAGTTATATTGGACCTTTACCGCAACTAAGTGTGAGCAGTGAAGTAACTATGTGTGTGTAGTGAAGAAACTAAGTGTAGCAGTGAAGTAACTAAATGAAGCAGTGAAGTAACTAACTGTGAGCAGTGAAGTAACTAAGTGTGAGCAGCGAAGTAGCTAACTGTGAGCAGTGAAGTAACTAAGTGTGAGCAGTGAAGTAACTATGTGTGTGTAGTGAAGTACCTATGTGTGTGTAGTGAAGGAACTAAGTATGAGCAGTGAAGTAACTAAGTGTGAGCAGTGAAGTAACTAAGTGTGAGCAGTGAAGTAACTAAGTGTGAGCAGTGAAGTAACTAAGTGTGAGCAGTGAAGTAACTAAGTGTGAGCAGTGAAGTAACTAAGTGTGAGCAGTGAAGTAACTAAGTGTGAGCAGTGAAGTAACTAAGTGTGAGCAGTGAAGTAACTAAGTGTGAGCAGTGAAGTAACTAAGTGTGAGCAGTGAAGTACCTGAGCAGTGAAGTAAAAGGTATGAGCAGTGAAGTAACAAAGTGTACGTGGTGAAGTATAAAAGTGTGAAGAAGAACCAAGGAGGACCTGTAAGAAGCGATAAGAAGCGGAAACCTCAAAGGAAGAAAAAGGTCACCGCCGCGGCCTGCACCACGCGTCCCCCAGCCTGTCCATGGCGACCCTAAATACTTGCAGCGGCGGGGAAGGAGCGTTAGGGTGAGTGTAATAGGTGTGTAGTTTATCAGCACAGCACACCTCTGCCGGCCATGTGGAGCCGCGAAGATAAAATGTGGCGAGTTGTTTTTGGCGCGAGTCGTGGCCGTCACTCCGCACACTTGTCAACAATCACGCGAGAGCCCAATTGTAAGGAATTTCCCTACATCTAGGGTATTTTTCAACCCCCCATGACTCAAAAACTATGCATTTGCGACGCATTTCATCTTTATCACCGCATTCCCCGCAGTCTCAATGGCCCCCTAGCCAATTTTGGTTGCGAGGGGTGAGTATGGGCAAACATTAGAATAATACCCAATTAAATAACTGATTGATTGATAATTTATTGTTGCAGGTAAACAATAAGGGAGAAGTGAGGAACATGCTATCCCAACCCCCAGGCAGGGAAGAATGTGATTATACAACTATTAATACATGTGTAGGAAGCACCATGAAACTAATAAGATCGGGAATTATTTATCCTTTAGTTTTATTTGTTTTACTTCAATCATCTATTGTTATCTTCTTCGTTACCCATGTCCTCAAATGACTGCGTCTTAGAAATTAAGGTTGCGACTGCAGGGTTGGAGTAATTACAATTCAAATTACAATTACATTATTAAAACTTTAAATTGCAATTATAATTACAATTACTCATGTGAAGTTCAATTACAATTACAATAAGACAGTCAATTATAATTACAATTATAATTACTCAGCTTCCAACAGTAAGCTTTGGTTGAAAAGAAAAACACTAGCATCGTGCTGTTGTCATTTATTGAAAAGAGAGATTTTACATAGATTTACATAGAAAATCAGACCACACAGACCCCATGGTCCAGACTTGGTGGTCTGTCCTTAAACCTAAGTGATTTTACATTCATCAGAAGACTCCAAAACGTTGCATTTCTACTCTAGTTAATATTACGTTGAAGGAAGTGACGGTCGAGCTTATTTTTGAAGGAGTCAATCGTGTTGCACTGGACCACTGATGGTGGAAGCTTATTCCATTCTCGCACTACAACGTTGGTGAAGAAAAATTTGGTGCAGTCTGAATTTACTTGTCTACATCTGAGTTTTACGCCATTGTTCCTCGTGCGCAAAGTGTCATCGATCAGAAACAATGTTGATCTGTCTATATTCGTGAAACCATTAAGTATTTTAAAACATTCGATCAGTTTTCCTCGGAGGCGACGTTTCTCAAGAGAGAACATGTTAAGGGTAGAAAGCCTTTCTTCGTAGGATTTGTTGCGCAAGGAAGGGATCATTTTCGTTGCCCGACGCTGAACACCTTCTAATTTAGCTATATCCTTTGCATGGTGGGGAGACCAAAACTGTACCGCATATTCCAAGTGGGGTCTGACTAAACTGTTGCAGAGCGGGAGTATTACATCTTTATTCTTGAATAAAAAGTTTCTTTTAATGGAGAGAGGGGGGGGGGGGGGGAGATTCCACCCTCTTGCAAGAGGGAGCACGGGCCTTTGCCATAGGTGGCCCGTAGCAGGGAGCCGACAGACCGACTCTATCGGCGATCGAAATCTAGCCGACCATAGAGAGAGGGGTGGATGTAGGCTAAACGGGTAGGCAGAGGGGGAGGGAGAAGGGGTGGTACAGTAGGTGGTGGGGACTGGGGCAGTGGTGCTATACATACACAGATAAACAGGAAGGGCGGGAAGGGAAATGGAGAGAGGGAATAGGGTGAGGGCAAAGGATGAAGAGAGGGTGTGGGTCGAAAGAAGGAAGAAAGGAGAAGAGAGGGAGAGACATAATGACACACACAGAGACAGACAGAGAGAACGTCGAAGAAATGAGGGGGTAGGTAGGAGACAGAATGACAGACAGACAGACAAAGAGAGGGGCAGATAGACAAAGAAGGATAGTAGTATGGTAGTATCATAAGTACTACTCACCACTATCAATAAAATATGCCTTCTACTATCACAGTCAAAATACTTGTCACCATTATTATTAATATTACTATCACCAGCATCACCAGATCAGCAATTCAGCATCATCAATTTTTTTCATAATTATTTCCCTGTTACTGCTATATGATCGTCATCATTATTTTTTTTGACATTACCATCTTGCTATTACTTTCACCATCATTACTTTACTGTACTACTAGACTACTACTTTCCTATCAGCACAAGCCTACACCTACAGCGATTAACTTTCCAACAAATTAGCCTATTACTATGACACTGGTGCACCATCACCACTAATCACTATTACATAATTTCATCATGACATCATCCAATGAACTATCATCACCATCTCAGCTACTACAGTCATCATATCATTCATCAGGGAACAGATTACTGTACAATATGTCTTTCTTACCTTTACAATAGAAAGTCAAGAGGAGGACTTTGCCGTATGACGGTCTAGGAAGCCATGAAATATGTCCCAGTCCACCAAACAGGAAACAGTGGACGCGTCTGATTCTCGTATAATACGTAGGTTGTCCAGTAAGGGTTGCCATACTTCATCATATACAGTATTTACATATTTGCCACCATAGCAGTAAAAACAAGGATTATCAGAATTTTAGTATGACTTACTTTTTTCGCAATTACAATTAAATTACAATTACTTTATAATGTAATTAATTATAATTACAATTACTTCATTAAGTTCTACATCCAATTACAATTACAATTACATACCTCAATGTAATTAATTACATTTCAATTAAATTACAATTACAATTACTCCAACCCTGGTTGCGAGTGCAGTAAGTATTCAAGCGAGGTTCTAAGTAACGACCTTGGAGGAAGAATGGAAGGAGAGAGCATGACGTCACAGAAGTGAGGCAGTCTGGGCCTTGGCTTCGCTCCGACCCCTCCCTAAAATCCATCCGTGGAGGTAGAATTGCGCATTGTTAATTCGTGATTGCGTGAAGATCGACTTTATTTTCAGTGATGTATTTGAATGTTTGTGTATAGGTACAAAAAAAAAAAAACTCATCAACCTAGTTAACATTAAAAAACTATTCACCACACTCGCCCCCCTCGTAAGATTAAAATACAGACATGGAAAATATATATGTTAAGCCTATCTGGGATTTTCTAATGTTGGTAGAATGCCTATATAGGTAGGCTACTTAAGGATCCAAATTCTTTAGACCACCTCCTAATCTCACCTGTGCCATGACTTCATATAGGGCCACACTTTCCTCTACCAAGAACAAATACCTCGTTGTAATGACTGTTGAATACTCTAGCTAACTTCCCCTTTGTCTTACCATGTCCTGATAAAAAAAATGTATGTTCAAAGTGTCATATATCTCGTATTGTTCCCTAGATATTCTCTATTTTGTCCATCTTCGGTTCACTCAGACAAGGAACCCAGGACCCAGGTCATGCCTCGTTCAATCTGTGTCAGGGTGTTGTTGTGACTCACTCCACTCCCTATCACCATCAAACCAATGAACAATGTGAAAGATCGGTAAATTTTGCAAAAATATGCGGTTTGTTCTCAGATTCCTCAAACTTCATGAAAGACTAGTTTATTTTCCTAGGAGGTCTGCTAATGGATAATGGATACTCATTAACATCGTGGCTTACTCTGTCCTGCCTGGGGGTAGGGATGGCATGTTCCTCCCTTCTCCCTTGTTGTTTACCTGCAACAATAAACTATCAATCAATCAATCCTCAATCGTGTATGTCTTGCTGCAGTCCCACACCCCGTCAGATCCTCTGGTGGAAACGGATGTCTGCTGGGTCTGCTATCCCTCACTGCCGTAGCCTACCTATAGCCCCGGATGGGAGGAAAGCTACGTACCGTTTCCACAAGACATAATTAGCTCAAAGAACTCTATATTCGCGGAGATCGACCGGCGTGGAGAACTCGGGGTGTCGGATAGGGCCTTCACCTGCCACACTTATTCCGGGGGAGATCCCTCGAGCTAGTGGTCAAGAACAACCGTCCCTTGAGCTGCAGCGGGGCGGTCCACCCTCCGGGCCTCCGTCAGTGCCACTCGCGTCTGTCCGCCACTCTGCATGATGATATAGTCAGGGCCCGTGAGAGGGGGGTGAAGCTGGTATCTTTACACCAGGGCCCGGTCTCAAAGGGGGCCAGTCAAATTCTAAAATCCTGATCCCCCCAGCTGGATGGGCTCACTTCGCTCGCCAAATGGTAGGGGCCCAATGACACTCATAGTACCAGCCTACCAGGGCCCAGTGATGGCTCTCCCTGGCCCTGGATATAGTCACCTCAACTCTTCAATTTTCTGGAGTACTCAGGCGTTCTACCAGGATAAGGAAAGTCCTGGATAGGCTTGACACATATAATATCGATGTATATTCTTAAGAAGTGGAGTGTGGTGAATAGTTTTCATGTAAACTAGGTTGTAATAGGTCTCCATGGGTCACATGTGTTGCCTATCTCGAAGCTTCGATACATAGCTAGCTTAGGTTTTTTTTCACGGTCAGTTAATTGGCTCCAGCTGCTCCCTTTGTACTTATACACCTTGGGTTTATTGCTGAGTAAAGCCTTAAGAAGGTTAAAGGAGTTTTTCTTTTACCTTTACCTCTCCTTGCCAGTGGAAAATCCCGCAAGATTTTTTGATAGCTCGATTCCAAGTTTGTCGTCGAGCCGTCACAAAATAGCCTGTTTTTCGGCCCTTTTGCCGCGATTTGGACACGTCCTAGTTTTTTGCTTATAACTTTTTTTTGTTTATTTAGTGTTTTCCAATTTTTTTCTGACTACTATTCTGTATTAATAGTATAGCTTTCATTTGCCACCAAGCACACCTTCCTAGCTTCAGTAGTTTTTGCTCGAGCTTGACCAGAAAAATTCATATATCTGCATAAAAATTCATATATGAACACTTCAATATGTTGACTATCTTGTGTTAAAAGCATTTTAAGATATTTATATAAAAAGTTACTAATTTTTATATAATCATTTCACTATATAAATCAACCGATATGAAGCGCCTTATCATACATGTTATTTATTTTATTTAGTATTCAACCCTATTTCTTCCTATTTATGACTAATACATTTGATTTGCTTTCTTTTGATACCAAATATGTATGTATATATGTCCAATGTCTTCTCCATGTTACTTTTCTCTTCACCAGTTATTGTAAATGTGCTAATTTGTTTTCTATTCCTTTCATCTCTGACACCTGATTTTTTCAATCAAGGGTTGGATACAAGGCAAACAGTAACCAGCTACAAAAAAAGGCTCCCCTCAAGGCCTGACTCTGGGCTCCATAAGCACCTCCTTCACACAGTCACGGCAATATTTTAGAGACATATAGGTATTAAAAAAAAAATAATAATAATAATAAAAAAAAAAAATAATAATAATAATAAATAAATAAAAAAAAAATAATAATAATAAATAAATAAATAAATAAAGAAATAAAGAAATAAATAAAGAAAGAAAAAGCATTCCCACATTTAATTTCTTGAGATTTAAGGAGTAACTAAAAAGAAACTTTCCCCATTTCATTTACAATATATTATTTATGTTTCTTAAGAACTGGAAAATTGACGAGCCATTACAACAAGAGCTCAAGTGGTACACATGTCAATCATACTGCACCTCAACTGGATATCATGTACAGTATACAACACCTTTCCGTGAACAATCCATGCTTCAACATCTTCCAAATTTTGTAGTTCAATAGTTTAAATACATTCCACCAAAAGTTTAATACATTCCGTGGGAAGATTTAAAGCCACAGATCTTGGGAACTGATGAGGTCCACTAATGAGACTCCAATTACTACATTTTCACACCTATTGACTTTGGTCTTGACAATACTAAGCCAAATTGATCTTCCACTTCGCATCCCTGCACAGTCAAACACTGCCGTGAAATAGTGTGGCATCATTCAAATTTCATTCTTTGGCGAGACACCTGGCTGTTTCTCTTTACATAACTAAACATAACCTGCTCATCAATATTAAAAAAAACTATTTGAAACTATTTTTTCCTAAACTGCTGGGACATATTCTATTCACATTTGCTATGCCCAAACTATCAATATAAATAGCAACTTAATTAATACAACTTATCAGTAGATGTGTGTACTGAGGAATATTTCATGTAATTTTGTGATCCTTTGAAAACCTGAACATGTCTTGCAACACGAGATATTGTGACAAGACAGACCACCAAGGCAAAGAGCAACAAACTATATTCGATGATGCACTTTGTGGTCAGTGATGGTGGTTCTTATACTATTTTGAATTGTGGTCAATAGATTTCCAAAAAAAAAAATTCCCACGGTGATCCCAACTTCATCTCTAAGCAAAAAAATCAGCTTTGAAAGTCTTTGATCACAGCAAAAATGTAATAAAACTTTTTAATGGCTTCAAATTTTGGTAATCAACAAGATAACACTGTAGCTCTAGAGGCTGCAGTGATCCAATATATTCAGAGTACTATTGGAATATGATTTAAAATAATTTGTGATAATAATAGTTAACTGGCACAAGGACATCAAGAAAGTATTTGTGATTCAGACAGAAATCCACATCATGTTTTCAGGAAGATAGTACCACGCTTTCAATGTAAATAAAATCATGCACAAATTTATTCCATCTGCTTGGTTTTCTGGCCTATGATTCTTTACTTCCATACCTAATTTTTATTTAATTTCTTAGAAGTATGACATGAGTCCATATTCTAATTCTAACTGGCCAGACATAATAACAAAACAAAGGTATTAAATTTTCACACACTTTACTCCATAAGAAATTGATATCAAAAGACATGGAGGAAAAATGATAAACAATAGTTATGAATCCTATGCAATATAAATATTGTTGCATGGTATAAATCTGACATTTCAGTTGATAAATAATATTGCCATTCTCAAGGGCCTGGACAACAATGGAAGTAACGGAAGAGCAAATTATAAATAGCTTTTTTACAACTTGCCTCTTCCCACACATTAAATGACTCCATGATAGCAGAAAAAAGGGAAGAATATGAAAATGAAATAGAATAACAATAAGAAAAACAAAAAATAAATTGTCCATTAGAGACATATTCAACTGGTAAGCTTACAAAAATTCTACAAAATATTTCTCTGCAGGGAATATGCAGTGTCAGTATTTACAGAATCAGATGGAACAGAATAATTCCCTTCCCCTGTGTTGTAAAGTAATCACATAATGACACCTGCAATGGCGTTAATTTTGCACAAACATCCTATCTGAATCCTAAATGTCTCACACACTGTAGCCTAGAGGTACGGTACATAAACACTTCCTCCTCAAGGAGTAAAAAGCTGAGATGACAATGAATTCAGGAGAGTAATGACAAATAGTTGAAACTATACAATAAACAGTAATGACTAAACAAGGCACAAGCTAAACATTTAATTGCTTTGACACCACTCAAATAGGTACAAAAGTGGTCTGCATTATGATCATAGCAAATTCTTCAATATAAATTTGTGACTTTCATCACAAATGCTTAGCAATCTTGTTATGACCTACTGCCTTAATGGATATCAAAAGTGCTACAAGATATTTTGTGTTTTCAGTCTGGTGAGAGGCAATATTCAGCCACTCTCAAAATAAGATTAACTCCAACATGAACTGAACTGGCGATAAAAATAATGCAATAAAGTAAAAAATAATAAAACAAAATAAATCAAGAGAAGAAATTATCTGCATATTAATCACAGTATGAAATATTGTTAGATCACTTGTATCAAAAAATGTTGAGCAAAGTTAATCTGTTATTGCCTTTCACCAACTCAAATACCTTGAAGCATTAAAAAAAATTATTGGGAGCTGATTTCAGAAGACAGCGTTGTGTGCTCAGGGGCGGATGGTGGCCGGTATGGAGGTGGTGAAGGTGGGGGTCTCCAGCTCTTCGTGCTTCTTCATTCTGGTGCCCTGGGGGAAGGAAAAGTATTAGTCTCTATTTGTCTAGTACTCTCTCGAGTTTCGCGCTCAATCCTAAATTCTTACCATCCCAACTTTCGCTTTGGTTTGACATGTACGGGTCACGTCTACCTATCGTCGCCGTCACGCGCGATTCCTTAAGACGGTGTCACACTGGCCGTTTTCCTCCAACCATTGGGGCTATTGGCAACCAAGGTTGCACAGAGATGCGCACTAATGGCCTACGAACTAATAATATAATTGTCAACGATGCCTTCAGATTCACAATGCTTTGGTTTCGTCATAGTTAGAAGCCGCTGATTGGATGAGCGCTGTTGATGATGTCATCGGACTCGGCCAATCACAAGCGTGTATTCAGAACTGTCAGCCAATCGCAAGGCAGCCAGCTGCCTTCAGCTGCAACTTCAAAACAACCCGTTTTCTCTTCACATTTTCTTCCTTTTTACACGGTACGTATTTTGAGATAACAAGGGAGTAAAGTGGGAAAAAAAGTCAGCTTCTCCACGGGCCGGAACAAGTAAACGCTTTTTCAGTGTTTTCAATACCTTGAGTTTCGCGATCCGCGAGTTTAGCGCTATACCTGCGGAAAGAAGCAAGAGCAAAACTCGGGAGGGTACTGTATATTCATATCAATTTCTAGCTACCTTCAGTCCAGGGCAGCCCTTCCCATATCCTTACTTCTTTCAGTGGACAGATCCTCCACTATTAGAAAAGAATAAATGAGCATCAATTAAGTATGTTGCTGTTCAAAGAGATACTCTGCACAAAAGTACTGCATTTCAGAATAGAACAAATAATGGAGCAAGAAATTAGTGAGGATTTAATTTCACACAGTAACATTACACACCTGCTGCTGCTTGTAGTGATTGATGATGTCCTGGTCGGCTGGGCAGGACTGTGTGAAGGCGTCAAGGTGGTACATGTGGAACATGTATCGCCACAAGTGCTCCAGCTCCTCAGGGATCTCAAAGTCGGCAAAATATTTCCCTGAAAATGAATTACTTAGTAGTACCAAGGCATAGAGACACACCTTGCACTTGTTATATATTCATCCTGGTGTTGACTTTTAGATTGTAACAAATATCAGAAGATTTGTCATTTTCTTTGACAAATTGCACGTTGTTTTGTTTTGGAATTGTCAACTTTTTTATGTTCTTATTCTTTACAGCTCCCCAACCTCAGCCACAATGTTAATCCATTCCTTTTTTAATTCTTTGCAGACCACCAAAACTTTCAGGATAGTAACTGATGTACAAACAACCAGTCACTGAAACTGCAACACATCTACTCTTCATTATTTTCCTCTGGCATGTGACTGACACCCTCTCTTCATGCTGTACTCTGCATTATTCTCAAGAAGTTTCATAAATTTACCGGCTTCCTCCTGGCTGTTTACCATTCTGCTGCCTTTATCAGACACAATAATTATAAGCCTGATGCACCACTACTGAATTTCACTCTCAACTCCCTCCACAATACACTTCATTATAAATTCTTTCACAATACACTTATAAATTCTTTCACAATACACTTATAAATTCTTTCACATATGCCATGTAATTAATTCCACAATTATACGGCAGAAAGAATACTTAACCCGGTAGCAGTGACGGGCCAAATTTGTGGCTTTACCATATAGCAGCAACGGGCCAAGTTTGTGCCATGATATAAACCCCCCAAAATAGATGATACATAATCTGTTCACAAATGCTTTGATATATATTATGAAATGGTTTGTGTGAGGGGTGATTTTTTCTCATTTTTCTCGCTTGGAGGGACCATTAAGAAACATGATCCCCGCTGCTACCAGGTTAAACTAGTTTCTTTGTAAGGCTCCACAAAATAATGACTAGAAACCTTACCGGCCACTCTGATGTGCTGCAGCTTGGGCATGAGCTCACAGTCAAAGCAGCACATTGTGTCCCCGGTGAGGAACCTTGTCCCTCTCTCTCCAAGGTGATCATTGATTTTGCGGAGGTAGTTCAACAGGATGTTCTTAGAGTTGTCATCACGCTTAAGAAGCATAAGCTTGAATTTCTGGAAATGAAAGTAAAACACTGTTAGACAAAACACAAACCTTACATAAATGATGAAGTCCATCCTGTTTGTAATGTCAGAACACAATACAAAGATTTCTTGACAAGTTTGGAAGACGGTATTTAAAGCATTTGTTCACTACCTGTAAGGAGTCTGATGTGATATATTATTAACATCATCAAAGGATTTCAAAATAACAAACTGACTCACTAAATAAAAAAGTTTAACACTTACACTGTACACATTTTCTGTCCTCTGTGCGACGTCCTTATCTTGAACAAAGAGGTTGTGGCCACCCGGGATGTTCTTCATGATGTGTCTCTCAATCTTGTCATTCTCCAAAACTGCCAAGCCATTGTCAATCAGGATGGGAGGAGGAGTGGCCTCAAAATTTGACCTGTCAGAAAAAATACAATCATGATCAGTGATCCTGCAACAGGTGAAGATGATTTGCCAAGAATTTGCAGAACGAAATGTTGGTGGCAAATCAGGCATAGATGTCTTCATCAATGGGGAAGGAAAACCAGGAAACATGAATAATAATAATTTACTGACACAATGTGAAGAACTAAATATGTAGGTACTTCCTTGTAAAAGAAAGTAGAGATGCCATCTAACCTTACTGCAAAAATGGTTCAGGGGAGCAATAGCCATAAATAAAAAAGAAAATTACCCAATACTAACAATAGGGAGGGATAACATGGACATGAGACTGACCCCTGTATATCCATGTAATGAAATCAGATGTCAACTAAGCAAAGGCAGACAGACAGACAGACATCGTGTGCATCAAAAAAAGTCGTGTGGCAAAAACAATTACAGTTTTAAAGAATAACATTATACAATACTTTTAGAAGACTGGACATAATGAGCTTGATATAAGCCTTGTAGAACTCAACTAGTTAAGAACATGCACACACACACACACACATTCCTCCTCATTTATTAAACAATCTTTTCTCTGCAGCTTTATAATATTTCTCAATCATCACCAACCTCTGGACCTACAATGATCCACTTTATTGCATGCAGTAAATAAAACCGTTAACAAGGTACCTGAAATCTGGCGGCGGCTTGAGCATGTCCACTGTGGTGACCTTGAGGGAGATGGTCTTGAGCTCGGCCAGCAGGTACAGGTCCATGAAGTACTCCTGGCAGAACAGACAAGCACCTTTCCGTCGCCCATCGATGGTGGAGGCCTGGAGGAAGAAAGGATGACAATGAGTACCTACTGACGGGCTAGCGCAGGTGAAATTATAAGGAAGAATTAAGACAACATATTTAGTGGATATTGGGACACAATCTGTAATCCCTCATCTGTAGTTCCTCCTGCCTACGACTTGAACTCTTTCAAGAGGAGGGTATCGGGACACCTCTCCTCCCGAAATTGACTTCTGTTTTTGGCCACTCAACTCTATTTAGGAGCAGAAAGTAGCGGGCTTTTTTTTTCATTATTGTTTTTTTTTTTTTTTTTTTACGCCCTTGCACTGTCTCCTCTGCTGTACACACACACACACACACACACACACACACACAAAAATAAATAAATAAATAAATAAAATAAAAGAAGTTCACCTTAGTAGTACATCCTTCACCCAGTGCTGAAGCTCATAAAAAATGGTTTAGATGCATTCAGTGAACTAAAATGATGGTATCTGTAGACTGTAACTTACTTAACTGCCTTAAACTAAGATGTCACGGCCCACAAGCCTTATCTTGCCACATACTTACCACGCTAAGCTAAGCATGCGAGATATGATGAGCAGAACACAGCGCTGTCAGTCATACAGTAAGACTCCCAGACAGACTACTGATCCCTAAATTATCAGTTTATCAGACATTTTGATCCCTGCTAGCTGCTGAATTTACCAATGAACTAAACTTCATTATGACGAGTAAATCTCTTCCCTGTTAATGAATGTTCCTGTTGACGTTAAGAGAAGACGATCAGAAAATTTGTTAACCATGCCTGCCCCCACTGACAAAAATCACTTGTGAACGAACAAAACGATGTAAACGTTGAGTGGTACCAACACCCCGCCATCCACCCGGGGGTCTCACACGAGCTTGTCAACGTCCATTAATTTATTGATGAGAAAATAAAACATACAACTTCTATAAGCCCTACGACACACAAGGAAACAGCACGATTTTCACTAACAAACACAATTGACCTATATTACGGCCACTCCTCTAACTCTTTATAGGAACAGTGAGTAGCGGGCTTTTTTCACATTTGTTACCGTTTTTTATGCCTGTAAAAAAAAAAATAAATAAATAAAATAAATAAATAAACGTCTGGTGATGGAGGGAACGGTGTTGACGGTGAAGCGGTGACAAGTGTTATCACCAGACATCCTGTTGGTGCCGCTCCTTACTCCTCTCCTCTCCAACTGCACAAGCAACGAAGTCTACAACAAGCAGCCAAAAAATACAGTTCCCTTCGCTTCTCACAGACGATTGATTTTTTATTACCACCAACAAGAAAAAGAATATACAACCGTGTTATGTATTTACTTTATACTTCCACCGAAACAGCTAGCTAGTAGTATCTTGTTTTCTTTGTTCCTCTTCCTGAGGAGCATACGAAATAATAATCTTTAAGAAAAGCAGTCTTTGTGTGTGTGTGTGTGTGTGTGTGTGTGTGTGTGTGTGTGTGTGTGTGTGTGTGTGTGTGTGTGTGTGTGTGTGTGTGTGTAAAAAGACTCAACATTTCGGTCCACACAAGAGCTGTTCCAGGGTTGAGTTGGGGATGAAGTCACAAAAGTGTTGTCTTCTCAGAATGACACACACGTGTGTGTGTGTGTGTGTGTGTGTGTGTGTGTGTGCAGCAAACTACATCCGTGGGCGTGCCTCCATGCGGGGTGGCAGCACAGCGCTTGGGGCCAGGCGGTGAACAAGTCCCTTCATGGAGTCATGTTCAGCACAAGTGCATACAAGGCATTGCTTGTAAAAATACTTAAAACGCCTCAGCCGCCGCTTGGGCTGCCCCGCCGAGACATCCGGCGCCGGCCCGGGGCGCGGCGGCCCCTTCCCCCTTCCCGGCCTGTCGCCACAGGCCACCTCCCCACCCAGCGCCATATACGTTTCACTCCCAGTCCTCAGGCCTTGAAAGATTACGTGGACCCAGCTGCCTATTCTCTCTCTCTCTCTCTCTCTCTCTCTCTCTCTCTCTCTCTCTCTCTCTCTCTCTCTCAGATGGGCGGAGGAGCAGGTGCGGCAGGGCAGCAGGGCCACCGGGGAGTCGCCGTGAAGGTCACCCTGGCCGGAGAAACACTTGTCTGCGGCACACTTGGGACGAAGCTGGAACGCGGCCAACCCGCCGCCCTGGACCACCCATGGCCGAGGCTTGGGTCACGCCCACGAGACGGGCCGCCCTGCCAGCCGAGTGCCGACCCGCCGCCACCCTGGGTCGCGAACCTTGACCGTGTGGCCCGCTGCTCACCCTGAGCTGGGGTGTCGCTGTGCCTGCACCACCAAGCAACAGATCATGCACCACGAAGCTACTCCACCAAAACAAATGACAGTAAGTTCATGTTCTCTGTTTATGCGTGTATACACACACACACACACACACACACACACACACACTGCGAAACAATGTTGGTGAGAACGGCGGCAGGAGGTGCCGCTGAGGGAACACTGCTGGTCCCGGTCTTACGCAACACCTGGGAATGCTGACCTGCTCGCCGATGCCGCCGCCCGACACAGCCAAGCATGCAGGGCCGCCGCGGCCGCTCGGCATTCTTGTTTGCAGCACGTCGGCGAACGATGTCTTGCTAAATAAACAGTCAGGACGGTGTTCAAAGACGTTCCTGATTTTAGTTACTACTTCCATGCTACATCTGCCACCACCAGCCCCCAGATGGTCCTCATTCTTCCCCACAGCGACTGCCGGGCTACCATCCGCAAAGATTGCATGGCTACCTTTATGCGAGGCTGGAATCTTCAGCTACTGTCACGGTGGGCTACAGATGAGGCTCGCATTGACTCGTCCGTGCCATACCTTTCATTCACTGACTCAGGCACTCACACGCACCTCAGCATTCCAGTATGGTAACCGGGTCTTGCGTGGCTGTGGTTTGATTTCAGAGTGTGTGTGTGTGTGTGTGTGTGTGTGTGTGTGAGTGTATGAGTGAGTGAGTGAGTGAGTGAGTGAGTGTGTGTGTGTGTGAGTGTGTGTGTGTGTGTGTGTGTGTGTGTGTTTCCATTCAGGTTCATTGCAGGAGTAAACTCACTGTATTGGCAATAGCTACTGGCATATTTCACATCATGGCAGCATTACCACCACAAAAAGTTTACTCCAGCAGCAACGATCCCCGGTAAAACCCTCCACGCCTTCAGTGTGTCCACCCCAGGCCTCTCTCTCTCTCTCTCTCTCTCTCTCTCTCTGGGTCTTCACGCCTCGACTTACCACTACCGTTATTTTCCTCCATAAACAAGACTATAACAAGATCACCAGAACAAACAAACTAATCTACATAGCATAACAGTCTCTCTCTCTCTCTCTTTCTCTCTCTTTTCGTATCCTTAGCCTGATGGAGTCGCGCCGAGTTACCTAGTATACTACGGGTTACTCCACGCCACGCTGCCCTCACGACCTTAGCTATCAGGTGCGACGAACGACGGGTTTGTTAACAGAAAATTGCCGAACTGAACCAGCACGAAGATCATTACGGTGACTGCTTCCACACACCAAAGTGACGCTTGCTGAGTTAACAGAAGTGAAAAGGGAAGGGAAGTGAAGAAAGAGGAGGGAAAGGAAAGGAAGAAGGGGAAGATAAGGAAAGGGAAGGGAAAGGAGGAGGGAGTAGGGTAGGGAAAGAAAGGGAAAGGAGAGGGTGAAGATAAAAGAAGGGAAGGGAAAGGAAGAGAAGGGATAGGAGAAGAAAGAGGGGGGGAAAGGAGAGGACGAGAAGGGAAGGAAAAAGGGTAAGGAAAGAAGGAATGTGTGTGTGTGTGTGTGTGTGTGTGTGTGTGTGTAATGAAGAGCAACGAAGCATGGCCGGCGCGTTCCGACCTTCCGTTTCACAGGCACGGGACACACTCGAGTTGACTGAACGCGTGATGGACTCAGGCTCAGGCTCATCTGCGTGAAGACAATTGTCACGTGAATGATGCAGTTCTCATGACGCTAATGTTGCGCGAAATCTCTCTCCAGTGGCAGTGACGCGGCAGACGCATCGACGGTAATGGAACAGAGCAGAGACTACGGTTGGTAATGTTAGACGCTTCCAACCCTCACACCAACTAACTTCAAAGGCAGAAATGGATATCACTTATGTTCTAATGCCTGTTTTTTTTAGGTTCATGGTATAGAAGAAAGGTTAAACTACCACCAGGGAAGAAAAAAAAACTTCTGGAAATGCGTGAGTCCTACGAAAGCTTTGTCAACTTATATATAACAAGACCGAGAATGAAAGAATAAATTAATAAAGCCTAAGACGAGAGGAATTCAGCAAGGAAATGTACACGGAAAAAAAAAAAAAAAATTGCAAGGACGAAAAATACACTAAAGAACACACACACACACACACACACACATACGACGAATTTCCACAAAAGGAATTAAGACGTGTATATTTAATTAAGGAAGGTTGACGTGAACGAAGGAAGGAAGGAAAAGGGACGATAAATTTTGGATATACAAACAAAAGAAGGGAGAAAGGGAGACAGGAGGAGGATGGATGACGGTGCAAGGAAGAGGAGGAGGAGGAGGAAAACATGAAAAGTGAAAGTATGACCCAGACGACTTTTGTTTGTCCGAATTCAGCCACATGTTAAAATGAATAATGAGAGAGAGAGAGAGAGAGAGAGAGAGAGAGAGAGAGAGAGAGAGAGAGAGAGAGAAAGGCTTACCGTTTCTTATAACCCCTTCAACCTCCCCCTGTACACACACACACACACACACACACACACTCACACACACTAATAACCAACCGCATTCCACACATTCCACCAGGCACTCTCACCCCGAAAAAAAAAAAAAAAAAAAAACTGGACCACCACCAACGCATGATATATTTCTTTTCACAAACATTTTTACTGAGAGAGAGAGAGAGAGAGAGAGAGAGAGAGAGAGAGAGAGAGAGAGAGAGACTTGGACGCTGTGCCACATAATATCAGAGGAAAGGGGAGGAACAGAGAGGAAGGAGGCGGCGAGGGGTGATTGTGTGTGTGTGTGTGGGGGGGGCGGGGGGGGGGTAGAAGAGGGAGGGAATTCATCACATCTATAAATAATACTACAAGCCCTATAAACAAACATCCGATCCTTCTATTTGTTAGCAATGAGATGTTCGGAAGTTTATGTGTTGGAAGTTAGGCTCACATACCTATATAACACAAACAGGTGTAGATAGATGGATAGATAGAAAGATACGTGCAGTTTACTGACAACATCTACATACAACATAAGGAAGTATAAGAGGTATGTACGAACGCAAACATCAGCATTTACGAAACTTATCCAAATACCTACAGAAGTTCTTATCAATTAATGGAACTAAACAAGGAATATCAAACATCCACACACACACACACACACACACACACACGAACACACACACACATGATCATTCCCTTCCGTCACCTGTGAAGTATTGGAATGTTATGTGTGTGTGTGTGTGTGTGTGTGTGTGTAGGTGTGTGTAGGTGTGGGTAACTGAGTGGCTTTCTATCACAGTCATGCCATGCCATATACGGTAACCACACACACACACACACACACACACACACACACGGCTCTTCCCTCCGTCAGCAGCGTGGTATTGGGATGACGTGTGTGTAGATGCCAAGCGATTGCAGGCGATAACACTCGTCTTATCTGCGTGGCGAGGCGGTGCGGGAGGAGTGGGTACTTTAGGGGAAACGATGTCCACACGAGTACAAGGAAAGTGAGAGGGATAAGGGACTCTGTGTGTGTGTGTGTGTGTGTGTGTGTGTTTCCCATCATAGGACGAGACGTGAATCAACAAGTCTAACCTCAAAACCCTCTTCTGCGTCTTTTTTGGGGTTATCCCGGCGGGAGTCTGGGTCGGCCGGATTGGTGTTCTCAGACGCTTCCAACCCTCACATCAACAATTTCCACATGCCGAAGAGGAGTTTAATCGGGTCCTTATGAGTGTTTTTATATGTGCATGGTACAGAAGAAGGGTCACACTACCACCAGGGTCATAAAACTACCCCTGGAAATGCCCCAAACTCCTATGAAAGCCTTGTCAAATAGGTGATCTTGGTTTGAGAATGTGGTCCATGGTTGGTGAGGAGAGAAGAGGCGAGGTGGTGGAGAGCCTGCTGACCTGGTGAGTGACGTGTGTGTGTGTGTGTGTGTGTGTGTGTGTGTGTGTGTGTTTAATCTCACCCGCAACACCTGGTAGATAACATGATAGGAGCTTTGGCCGCGCACTTATATACGTGTGTGTGTGTGTGTGTGTGTGTGTGTGTGTGTGTGTGTGTGTGTGTGTGTGTGTGTAGGTCTGGCCACATGCAGCAAAAGTGAGTCACTGATAATTAGTCCACTACCGGTAATTTAAATAGCCACATATTGGTAACCTGTGTGTGTGTGTGTGTGTGTGTGTGTGTGTGTGTGTGTGTGTTTGTGTGTGTATAGGCTCACCGCGGTATCGTCTTACACAATGGCGCCACATATCCACACAATGCTCACTATAAACACACACACACACACACACACACACACACACACACCTCGATAACAAACTATATCACCAAATCAGGACGATAAAAGTGAAACAAACCAACCAACTTCAGATCCTCTTTTACTTCTTCTTTTTCTTCAACTTTTCCTTCTCCTTCTTCTTCTTCAACTTTTCCTTCTTCTTTTTCTTCAACTTTTCCTTCTCCTTCTTCTTCTTCAACTTTTCCTTCTCCTTCTTTTCAACTTTTCCTTCTTCTTCTTTTTCAACTTTTCCTTCTCCTTCTTTTTATTTTTACTTCTTCTCCTTTACCTTTTTTTGTCTTTTCCTTCTTCATCTTCTAACTATACTTTTCCTTTATCATCTCTTTCAACTTTTCCTTCTTATTATTATTACACTTTTCCTCCTCCTTCTCCTTCTTCTTCTTCTTCTGTTTGTTCTTGATTATTTCTTCTTTTCCTATATTTACTTGCTCCTTCGGTTCGGCCCTGGTCATTAGTGCTTGGCTTCCTGCTTCCTGTGATAGTGGTTCGCCCGTCTCTCTTCCGATGGTGAAATCCGATAAGGAAAATTACTCAATAATGACGACCATCTCCAAGGTATAACTCGACCACTATGGAGGGCAATACGTGTTGTTTGGAATGCACCTTTGAGTATGATCCTAGAAATGTGGGGTTTTAGGCTGTTTTTTTATGTTTGTTTTTGTTTTATGCTGCCAAGTCGAAAACCCGTATTATGTATTTAAAATCTTGAGACGATCTGAGCTGTAAATGGACGAGGGTCTTTAATAAGGGGTCTAAGTTTTGATTTTTTGTTTGTTTGTTTTTTTCCTGCTGCATTATGTATTTAAAATCTTGGGACGATCTAAGCTGTAAATGGACGAGGGTCTTTTAAGGGGTCTAAGTTTTGATTTTTTTTTTACAGCAAAGGAGACAGCACAAGGGCACAAAAAAAGGAAAACAATAAAAAAAAAAAGCCCGCTACTCGCTGCTCCTGTAAAGAGTCCGAAGAGGCGGCCGAAAGAGCAGTCAGTTACGTGAGATAGGATAAATTCATGGTAAGAAAGCCGGGTAGACGTAGGAATGGATTTAAATCGGATAAATTCAGAATCAACAAGAACACAGGCAAGAATTAGTCTATCAACAGAGAGGTAATTGAGTGAAATAGGTTTGCCAGTCATGTTGTGAGTGCCAATACGATAGACACATTCAAAAATAGATTAGATAAATGCATGGATAGTGATGTTAGGTGGGGGTTGGTTTACATGGGGCTGCTATGTATTGCCCTACCGGCCTCTTGCAGACTCCTTATGTTCTTATACACACCACCACTACCACCACCGCCAGGCGTAAGAGGAAGGCAGCAAGGGGACCAATAACCAGTGACCTCTTTCGGCCACCTCTTTTGATTCTTTTTATAGGAGCAGCGTAAGAGGAGGTCAACAGGAGGGCCAGTAAACACCAGCCATCTCCAGTGTATGCAAATTCTCACAACAACAGCGCTGCCCATCCACACACACACACACACACACACACACACACACAGATGAAGAAAAAAATGCTGAAAGGCCGCATCTGCATACCTGTCCAACTTCAACCCTTCCTGTGGGGCGCTGATGGCAAACGGTGTAGATTTTTAACGAGGCTGGTAGAATCTGTCTGTCAGTGTGGGTCTCTCTCTCTCTCTCTCTCTCTCTCTCTCTCTCTCTCTCTCTCTCATTTTCCTTCTTTCTCTTTCTCTTTCTCATATCTTAACACGTTCTTTGTCAATATACTTTTTTCTGGTTGTTTTTGTTGCTAATATTTGCTATACTTTCCCTTCTCTCTCTCTCTCTCTCTCTCTCTCATCCACCCACCCGTCCACCCTCGGGAACACATTTGCATTTCATCTTCGTCAAGGCCACTCGCTGTCTCATCAATAACCGGCGTCTAGGGAGGGAGGCAACACGCTACCCCCAGACCCAAGACCCTCCTGATACCCTTACTGTGGCTGCTGCTGCTGGTGCTACTGTTGGCCATGTAATATTAAAGGGAAAGGACAGTCCGCCGTGCACCTTCTGTCTCTTACTTCCTTCACTTATTTTCAACTTTATACTACTGTCCCCCTCTACTTTCATCCCTCTATACTATCCACCACCATCATCAACAGTAGGGAGAAGGATAGGGAAGGATTGAGACGAAGGCGGAGAATGAAACGAGTGTAAACAAGGAAAATATAGTCCCGTCTACAGCCTTAGGACACGGGAACCCACCTTGCGTCTACCTTGTTCTAATATTATGTCACCCACTTCTGCTACTACCGCCACCCTAACACCTTTTTATCAAGTTCTAATACGTTTGACATCTTGGTATCTTAAAATGTACTTCCTTCTCTTGCCCCATCACACCATACCATGCATTTCTATTAATATTATCACTCTTATAATTTGCTGTTCTAATATTATGTCAAATTGTAATACGTTTGACATCTTGGTATCCTAAAATGTACTTCCTTCTCTCGCCCCATCACACCATACCAAGCATTTCTATTAATATCACCACCCTTCTAACTTGCTCTTCTAATATTATGTCTAACTTTTTTTGTCAACTTGCAATACGTTTGACATCTTGGTATCCTAAAATGTACTTCCTTCTCTCGCCCCTCCACATCGTACCAAACATTTCTATTAATAACATCACCCTTCTAACTTGCTCTTCTAATATTATGTCACCCTACCGCCCTTTGCCACCCTAAACACCTTATTGGCAACTTCTAATATGTTTGCCACCCTAGTACCGATCTGGGCTTCTAATAGTACTTGACCCCTTTCTTTTGCTATTCTCATTAGCACCACAACTACTAGCAATAAGCAGCCCTGATACGCTCATTAAGATAGGAAGGTAGATTACGGTACTAATTTGATATGTACTCTCATCCATCACCCTATCCCTCAATTTAGATAACGTTAACTCTTACTTATTTCCCCTACAGCCACTAATCTGTCTGTGCTACTCCTGTCAGTCAACCAGTCAACCAACCAGTCAATTCCACCACCATCACAAACTCCGCCACTACAACCACCTCATTCCCTCACTCATCAAAGAATTATGGGTGATTATTGGGTGAGAGAGAGAGAGAGAGAGAGAGAGAGAGAGAGAGAGAGAGAGAGAGAGAGAGAGAGAGAGAGAGAGAGAGAGAGAGAGAGAGGGGGGGGGGGTCAAGAAGCAGAATATTAAGTAGGAGTGCAGTAAGAGTGAGGTGGGTCAGGGATGGACTGTTAGCTAGACCTGTGGTGGGTGAAGGGGTGATGGGGTGAAGGGGTGGATGGGGGAGGGAAGCCAGCAGAAGCCCCTCATCCGTCTCCTTCATCCACGAGACCTGTTTTATTTTTTATTTTTTTTTCCCCGGCGGCGACCTAGTTAGTACGACACGAAGCTGCTCTCTGTGTTATGTTGCTCCAAAGGTCGTAGGAGACGTGCATATAAGCTAGAGACTGTTCGTTTGTTTGTTTATCAGTATAGGGTTCCTGTGACTTCAGTAACTATTCTGCAAGTTCTGTTTGTTGGTATGCACTTGGGCCTACCATATACTTAAGTTCAGTACGTTAGTTTCAATGCTTTCTATGTATTTTTAAGACAATCACATGCTTGCTTTATTTGCTTGTATGCACAGGGGGCTACGTTCAGTCTGTTCATATATGCATTGTGGGTTTTTAAATATCTACGTTGTCAGTCAGTTTAAATATACATTGTGGCCCTCTGCGAGTCTACATAAGTTTGCTTCCTTGTTGGTGATTCTGTATATCGCTACGTTCAGTCTGTTCATATATGCATTGTGGGCTTTTAAATATCTACGTTGTCAGTCAGTTTAAATATGCATTATGGCCCTCTGCGAGTCTACATAAGTTTGCTTCCTTGTTGGTGATTCTGTACATCGCTACGTTAAGTCTGTTCATATATGCATTGTGGTCCTTTAAGTATCAACGTTGTCAGTCAGTTTATATATACATTATGGCCCTCTGCGAGTCTACATAAGTTTGCTTCCTTGTTAGTGATTCTGTACATCGCTACGTTCAGTCTGTTCATATATGCATTGTGGTCCTTTGAGTATCTACGTTGTCAGTCTGTTTATATATACATTATGGCCCTCTGCGAGTCTACACAAGTTTGCTTCCTTGTTAGTGATTCTGTATATCGCTACGTTCAGTCTGCTCATGTATGCATTGTGATCCTGCCCAATTCTAGCCCCAGTTTGTTTCTGTGCATTTCTGCCCTTCGCTTCGCCCCGTTTAGTCTGTCCTCATTAAGAAACGTCGCAGATTATAAACAAGATTCGTAAAAAAATAAGTGAAATTGAACACGGCAAAAAATGGTACATGTGTTTAGGAATCTATCACGAGTCTTGAGAGCTATTTACGTTTTCTTATATATAACAAACATTAGCTGTGTGTGTGTGTGTGTGTGTGTGTGTGTGTGTGTGTGTGTGTGTGTGTGTGTGTGTGTGTGTGTGTGTGTGTGTGTTATCAAAGTTTCACACGACTGGAAAAATACTGTTCGATAAAGCACCATATGACACACTTACTTAATTCCTACAAGTATTCTATTATATGCTTATTTTTTGCGTTCGTTTTCAGCTTATTATCATTATTTTTACTGTCGTTACTACTACAATTACTACTACTACTACTACTACAACAGCTATCACTACTACTACTAACATCTTTTTATTAATCAAAACTGAACATCCCATAAAAAAAAAGTAAAATAACATAAACGTTCAACTACAAGAAAACAAAACAACATTCTCGCATTAACGCAGCAAACCTTGAGACACGCCTTAGCCGGTTATGGCTGGAGCGAGACAAAGCCATGGCGAGCAAAACAAGCTTGCCAACACACGAGGGAAAAGAAGAAGAAAAGAAAAGGAGAGATTCAAGTATTACCAAGAAACCTATGAGAGTCCGAGCGGGCGAGCGCACACACACACACACACACACACACACACACACACACACACACACTCGGGGCCCTAAGACCTGGCTGGTTTAATCGAGTCAGAAGTGGTGCCGATAATGAGGCTTTCACTTTCGCATCCTGGCTCGGGCAAACACCTCCCGGGCACAGGGCACAGAGAGGCACACACATATAAGTTAGGTAGGGAGGTAGGGAGGAAGGAATGAATGTATGTAGGTATGGAAATAAGAAAGCAAGGAAGAGGGAAGGAAATTAAGAATGAAGGAACAAGAAAGGGAGGAAGAAGTAAGGAAGGAAGGAATATATGTAGGTAAGGAAATAAGAAAGGAAGGAAGGAAGAGGGAAGGAGATTAAGAATGAAGGAATAAGAAAGGGAGGAAGAGGTAAGGAAGGAAGATAGAAGGAAGACAGAATAAAGGAAGGAAAAAAGGAAACTAGGAAGGAAGAAGGGAGGAAGGAAAGGGTGAATGAATGAATGAAGGAAGGAAATAAAGAAAAAAGAAAAGAAAGGAAGCGATGAAGGAAAGGAAGCTACTGACCACAATTTTCAGTTCCATTAACATAAACAAGCTTTCAACTTTCAATAAAAAAAAAAAAAATAAATAAATAAATAAATAAATAAATAAATAAATAAATAAAAATTACAACACTGGTTCCCAAACTTTTCCAGGCTTGCGGCGCTCCATTGGCTACCAGGTGAGTTCTAAGGCCATCCCCCCCCCCCCCGCCCCTCTTTCTCGGTATCTGGCGTGGTGCGAATGAAAACAAGATTAAAAACTTAGCCTTAGTGTTTGTGAGGTAGATTTCGTCATACAGATATTGAAAAAAAAAAAAATAAAAAAAAATAAATAAATAAATAAATAAAATAAAAAATAATAATAATTCCTCCTAATGCCACCCTGCCACCCCCCCCCCTGACGGCCCCCTTCCCCCCCCTCAGATTTTTTCCACCGCCCCCAGAAATATACAGAAATAGCGAATAAATTTCCTACGTATTAAACAACTGAATAAAATCAACACAAATCTGACTAAAAAAAAATAAAAATAAAAGAGAGAGAGAGAGAGAGAGAGAGAGAGAGAGAGAGAGAGAGAGAGAGAGAGAGAGAGAGAGAGAGAGAGAGAGAGAGAGAGAGAGAGAGAGAGAGAGAGAAAATTAATTTGTGATGCAAGAGGTGAGCGGGGACTTCGGATGTTGACACCAGCACACACACACACACACACACACACACACACACACACACACACACACACACACACACACACACACACACACCTCGCAGAATAGCATAGGTCTACTCTACTTCAAAACATACAAAAGTGGGTTAGGACACACACACACACACACACACACACACACACACACACACACACACAGAAATATAATCATACAACGAACATACCCTAAGCTGAATTAATTAAAAGGAATGAGTGTGTGTGTGTGTGTGTGTGTGTGTGTGTGTGTGTGTGTGTGTGTGTGTGTGTGTGTGTGTGTGTGTGTAAGTATGCACTGTGCTAAACCCCTCCATATCAGAAAATAACCTTCACGACTGATCACCCTAGAAATGCCAGAGGGATGACAAGTGCGGCCGAGGACAATAAACCAGCTAGCGTGTGAAGCTTAGCGGGTGAGGCAACGCTTAGAACGATCAGGAAAAGCCTTGAGAGGGATTCCAGGGACAGCGATAAGACGTGACAGGAGAAGGCGAGGTGAGCCCGGGGATTGACGGTGCCAGAAGGGGTTAGAGAGAGAGACAGAGAGGAAAGGGAGGAGACGGGATGGGAGGGACAATGAATGGAGGGAGAGAAAAGGAGGGAGAGAAGGAAAGGAAGTGAATGGAGGAGAAAGGAGAGGAAGTGAATGGAGGAGAAAGGAGAGGAGGTAGAGAGGAAGGAGAGGGAGAAGGAAGGAGAAGGGAAAATAAGAGAAGGAAGGAGAAGGGAAAGAAGATACGGAAGGGGAAGGAGAGAGGAAGGGACAGGAAAGGAAGAGAAGGAAAGGAAAATGAACAGGAGGTAGAGACGGGGGGAGGGGAGGAAGAGAAGAGGGGAAGGAAAAGAGAAGAGAAAGAAAAGGAGAGAAGGGAAAGTAAGAGCAAGGAAAGGAGAGGAAGGCAGGTAAAAAATGAGACCAGAGAAAGTGAAAAATGGGAGGCAGAAATGGAAGACCAGATGACTCCTTATGTTCTTATGAAAGGGCAGAGAAAGTCAAGGTCGGAGTGGTGCACGGACGGGGAGGCTACGCTAAGGTACGGTCCACACAAGGTCACTAACTAATAGGGCGATAAACTCTACAATTAAAGGGAGGGGACGCATATAAGGACCCCTAAATTCCCGGTGATTAGATGGAGCCCACGGCCACTCATGGTACACGAGGACAGGTGCAAGAAGGTGGTCTGTCATCAACGTTTTATAAGGGGAATTACGAGACTTCAAGGGACGCGATCACTGCAGTTTTTTTCCCTCTCGCTCGATAAACAATGATGCAATTTCCTGGTTTTTTTTCTGTGGATAAATATTTTAGTTGGTGTGGGTGGGGGAGGGAAGGAAAGGGAAGGGAAGGGAAGGACGAGGAGGGAAGGGAAATGAAGATGGGGAAGGGAAAGGAGGAGGGAGTAGGCAAGGGAAAGGAAGAGGGGGAAGAGAAGGGGAAGATAAGGAAAGGGAAGGGAAAGGAAGGAGTAGGGAAGGGAAAGGAAGAGGGGGAAGAGAAGGGAAGGGAAAGGAGAGGGTGAAGGGAAGAGAAGGGGAGAGGGGGGAGATAAAAGACGGGAAGGGAAAGGAAGAGGGGGAAGAGAAGAGAAGGGATAGGAAGGAAGAAAGAGGAGGGGAAAGGAGAGGAGGAGAAGGGAAGGAAAAAGGGAAATGAAAGAAGGAATGTGTGTGTGTGTGTGCGTGTGTGTGCCGTCCCCCACACCACCTTTCCTTCTCTCTCTCTCTCTCTCTCCTATCTTTCCAATTATAGCAAGATAGATAAAAAAAATCGTCATATTAATTGTATAGAGCAAAGCCGTCCCTCACACTAATTAGCACAGGTGTGGATAAATCACCTTCACTTTTTGTCATATATCAAAACCTAATACTCGCTGCTACAAAGGTGACATCTGGTGGCGCGCAAGTCCTCGAAAAAACCCCTTATGGAGAGAGATAAAAAAATAAATCCCACCTGTATTTCGTTAATGTGCTGCTTAAAGAGTCCAGAGAAAGCCGTTTACCTAAGCAAGTCAAGTTCCTTTTTCTTCCTGGTACGTCAGCCGAGGCATGAATCAAGGTCTGTCAATACCCCCGACAGCTGGTAACACTGATTGATGGATGACGACGTTTCATGAGCAAGGTATTTGAAGGTGAGGGGGAGGCGATGAGGTGTTGTCTTCTGAGTGTGGGGGAGAGGGAAGGGAAGGGAAATGAAGGGGGTGAAGAGAATGGAAGGGAGAGGGAGTAGGGAAGGGAAGAGAAGGGAAATGAAGGGGGTGAAGAGAATGGAAGGGAAAGGGAGAGGGAGTAGGGAAGAGAAGGGAAGGGAAAGGAAGAGGGGAAAGAGAAAAGGGAAGGGAAAAGAAGAAAGAGGCGGGGAGAGGAGCTAGAGAGAAGGGAGAAGAGAGGAAAAAGGGGAAAGGAAGGAAGGAAAGAGTGTGTGTAGGGGAGGGGGGGGGGAGAAGAAAAGGAAAGGGAGAAGAAAGGAGGGGAAAGGAGATGAGCTGGAAAGGAGGAAGAAGAGAAGGAAAAGAAAGAAGGTTAAAAGAAAGTGAAGGAATGAAGAAGAGAGATGTGTGTGTGTGTGTGTGTGTGTGTGTGTGTGTGTGTGAGAGATAAGGAGAGATTTGCTTCCTTCCGACCCCAACATTCCACTACCTCTTACACAACCTGGTAATTCAGACCCCCTGCTGCCGCTCCTCGACACACCCTACAACTACACCCCTCCCACACACACACTTTGACACCCACCCCTCCGAACCCTTCCACATAGCCCCCGCAGTGCTCCCGTCACCCCTGCCGCCCCCCCTCCCTCTCAGCGCATCACCAGCCACACACGAGAGGGCGCACGCATCATAATTTATACCATCTCTCCGCTGCCTTCCCTCCGCATTGATAAAGGTGAACATAAGGATGGAAATAATAGAGGAAAAGAAGACTGGTTCGAGGAAGAGTAGAGAAGGAGAACTCTGGCGAGGGGCGAGGGGGCGGGGTAAGCAAATCTTGCCTCCCGGCCCGTGATAGCATTGTCCACGGCGGCGCCCTCCTGAGCCACCCACCGCATCGGGGGAAGGAGGGCAGGAATTTTTATAGAGCTGATACTCCCCAGCCCCTTAAACACCCCCTCCCCTGGTCTGGCACGGCCCCGCCACTCCACCATCACCTGGGCGTCGGGGTTAATTAGATTGCCTCGCCCGGGACGCAGGACCGTTCATCATAATGTCAGCGCCGCTTATCTCAAGATATGTTATCAGGACCATGCCAGCGACGTCGGCGCCCACCACCACCACCATCATCACGGCCTCGAAACTAACGCCCGGCACGGAGGCGATGACCTGCTGCTCGTTAGCCATCTGGGCAGCGAGCGGCGGGACAGCTGTTCACTTTGCTGGCAAGGACCAGCTGCAGCCCTCCACATTCCCCGCCGGAAACAGTCTGGCGGAAACAGTAACCGTCCGAAGAGCGGCGCCTGGCCTGGATACCATGTGAACGAGGACAAACGATTTCCAACAAACAAACCTCTGCACCAAGACCACGGCCTCGGCCTGCCGCTCAGCCTTCCTTCATGACTCTAATCGAAAGCCTGCAACTGTTACCTCATTGTTAGCAGCAGAGCAGCTTTCCAAGCCGATCGCTGCGTGGCTTTGTTGGCTCAGCAGTGTGGGAATGCTGAAAGCAGCAATCCGCCCCTCCGCCAGACATAATGACCACAATAACGCCGCTGAGCCACACGAACGGCAGGCAGGCGGCCGACAAGGACGAGGAGGCCCACCACGCCCGCCGCCCATACCCTGCCATCCCCGGCCAGCTGATGCTCCCCCGGCACGGCGGGGGCCACGCACGCCGCCGTTCACGCCTGGGGCCGGGAGTCTTCCTGGGACTTTCTCCGCTCACTTTCCCTTACGTAGTGTCTTCCTCGCCCCCGCCCGCCGCCTGGCTTTCACTTTCCATTGAGTTGTGCCCCAAACGAGTCTCACTCTCACCGCCTCACGCCTGCCCCGTGACCTCTCGCCCCCCAAGGCCTTGCCCCTCACCCCTCTCTTTCAAAGCCTCAAGACCACTTCCCCCATGCCTCCCCCTCCCAGCACGAACACCGCCCTCCCTGTACGTAAACAACCCCTTGCACCATCCCTTTTAACCTTTGAAGAAGTGCCTGCTAATGATGCTATACAAGATGACGACAAAAACAGGCAAGATTAAAAGTTCCTTATCGGCGAGGCAACATTCCTTTGAAGTTTGAATCGCCCCCAATGGAACCTCATCATCGTCATCATCATTAGCTGCTTTGTCTGCCTGCGTGCATCAGCGTCTTTTGATCTGCCTCCCCCCCCCACCCTCCTCCATGTCTTCCCCAGGGGTATTTTGCTTCCCCAGCCCCGCCATTATCTCCAGGCTGTATTTTCTCTGCCCTCGAGGCCCGGCCCTTCCAATCCTCCTTTCACCGCCTCCTCGTGAACAGACTCTCTCTCTCTCTCTCTCTCTCTCTCTCTCTCTCTCTCTCTCTCCTTTCACCGCCTCCTCGTGAACAGACTCTCTCTCTCTCTCTCTCTTGCTCCGTGTGTGTGTGTGTGTGTGTGTGTGTGTGTGTGTGTGTGTGTGTGTCCTCCCTCATACCCTTTCCTGCACGGTAATCTACAACAACATCCGGGACTTGCTTCGTTCGTTTCCCGTTGCGTCTCATCGTCACTGCTCACTCTACTTCAACTCGCCTCTATCATCATCATCATCATCACCATCATTACTACAACAACAACCACCAGCTCATTTATCGCTCCTCGTTAGACCAGAATTAAAATAAGGGAAAATAGCGTGACAGTGTGCCAAGTAACAGATCCGGGTTTTAATTATCTTAAGTATTTCATTTGACATACAACACACATATTACATCCCGTCTCGCAACCTTCTTCTTCTTCTTCTTTTGACCTGTAACGCTTTGTATCGCTTCTTAGGTCCTCCTCCTCTCGTTCCTCCCTTCTTTTTATTCACACACCTTCCTTTTCAGTGTTACGTAATTTTCTAACCTGATATAAAGTCACTTATCTTCACTTATTCAGATATTTGCGGCCTTTATTCCCAGCACTGCGCGAGGAACACTTTTGCCAACTTTACCATTCTTCTCTCTGTTTCCACCACTAATACCACTTCCCGTTTTCTCTCGGTGCTGTTCATTGCGTGTATTTATTTTATTTTTTTCAGTGGCAATGGTAGCCGCCCCCTGTTAGTTAGGTGCTCGAGTGAATTTTGTTTATAGTGGTTGGCGCGATGTACGACTTGTGATTATATGACTTTGGTCGGCCCATAGTGTTCCTCAATGACCCTTTTCACTGATTTTGTTAAGCTTATGTTTGACTGATGTTACTACTCTGATTTTTTTTTTTAAACTTTCGACTCTGACTCTTATTTAACTACGATGTCATCAGAACTAAAGGTATACTCGGCCTACACACACACACACACACACACACACACACACACACACAAAGAAGATTACCTCTACGTGCTGAGAGGAACACTGTGGAGGGCGTGGCCAGGCTGCTGGGGCGTGGCTGGTGGTGCAGAGACAGGAGTGGAGGGGGTGGGGGGGGCCAGGAGAAGGAAGAAACAGACTCACCCCAGCCCAACACAGCCCATCCCCACCTAGCTAAGCCCATGTCAGCCCACTCATCCTAGCCCATCCCATTCCCTAACCCACCAAGCATAGCCATACCAGCCCCACCCTGCCTATCTTACTCTAAATTCACTCCACCATAGCCCACTTGTTCCAAAGCCCCCCCACTCTCTTGTTCCCTGCCTTATCCACCCCCTCCCTTCCTCCCCTCACTTTCCTACCTTCTTACCCAGCCCAGCATAAGCATAGCCATACCAGCCCCGCCCTACCCAGCTGACATTCCAATCCAGGTCCCATATCTCAAAAAATTATGGTCTTACGCCCACAACTGATAAGGCTTTCGTAGAGGTTCCGGGTATTTCCACTGGTAGTTTTATGGGTCTAGTGGTAGTTTAACAAGGCTTATGCACCATGGATGTGAAAAAAATACACTCGTGAGAACCCTTTGTGGCATATGGGATTTTGTTTTTGTTTTTTGTGAGAGCAGAGAGCGTGTGAGAATACAGGCCTATATAGCTCTTTTCATTCTAGCGCAGTCAAGCCTACCCCCGCCCACCCAGCCCATCCTCCACACCCTTCCCTCAGCCTGCCACGCCCATCCCTTCCTCCGTCACGCCAGCGGAAGGAAGCTCCGGCCTTTGATAATGAGTAGGCCGGGGAAATACAATGGAATACAGTGAGTTAGAGATTACATACTATCGTGGCTACATTTGATAACCTGCTATCTGACGCTGGGTTTAAAGGGAACACGGAACTAGAATACAAAGGGCAAAGGGATATGTTCTTAGAAGCATTGGGCTCTCATTGCGACTGTTTTCCAAGGCCACAGAGAGGATTAAAAGGGTTTTGATCTGTTATTTGTTCCGTTTATGGTCTAGAAGTCATGTAAAGGGCCTATGGTTGGTATTGACAGATGCTCCCACCCCTCACACCAACTATCTCCAGAGGCCAAAAAGGAGGTTAATCGAGTTTTAATGAGTGTTCTTTTAGGTTCACGGTACAGAGGAAGGCTCAGACTACCACCAGGGTCATAAAAGTACCCCTGGAAATGCCCTAGTCTCCCACGAAAGACAGTAAATTACGTGTTCTTGGGCACAGAAAATTTTTAGAAATATGACCCTATAACACACCTCTATATCTCCTAACTCCATTATCTCTCCTTCACCATCTATGTTTCTCCTCACCCTTCCTCTTCTTATCCTTATTTTCCCTTCACCTCCTCTATATCTCCTCACTCTCCATTATCTCCCCTTCACCATCTATGTTTCTCCTCACCCTGTCTGTTGCCCTTCACCTTCAACCCTTCCCTCCCTGTTACCTATCCCTCAACCCTTCCCTCCCCCCCTCCCTGTTTCCCTTCACCTTCAACCCAACCCTTCCCTCCGTTTCTCCTCATCCTTCCCTCCCTCCCTGTGTTCATCAAGTTACAGCCTTTCACACGAGTGGCTTAAATCCAAACATTGCCGTAGGTGTGAGGAAAGGGTGTGAGAGGGGAGGGAACACGGAAAAGTTTGGAAAGTTTCGTTTAGTCGGCGCAGCATCTGTGGTCATATGCCGGAGAGAAAGAAGGGGAAGGAATTATAGGAGAAAGGATTAATACCTAGGGAACGCGGAAGTGAGCACACCCTCCCTTCACACCTCCCCCTGCCACTCCATACATCCACCTTCACCCCTTCTCCCCCCTCCCCCAGCAGGCAACCCCCTCCAGCCGCACCTCTCCTTCCCTCCCTGGACCCAACACTCTTCCTTGGCCTTTCGACCCTTATCATGCAAAGCGCCCAACCTACCCCTTTGACATTCACCTCCCTCCCCCCCACCCCTGTACTCAACCCTCTCTACTCCCCTCCCCCCTCAACCAAGGCTCTCACCCCTCTCTTCCTCCCCCCCTCACCCACGCTCACCTCACCCTTTGCTCTCTCTCTACATACCTCAAACACACTCTCCCCACCCTTGGTATACACATATCCCCCCCCCCCCACTCTCCATCAAACACACACATCCAGAGCTCCAAGTCACCTCACCTGCCTCACCGCGCCCAGTCCTTGTCCCTATTCCTTCCCCCTCCCCCCACCACCCCCTCCTTCGTCACCCCTAAAAATATATAATGATCTCCAAACTCAACCTGACGTGGACCAGTTTGAGTTCTTTCACGACCCCGAGGCAAGCTGTGTGTGTGTTTTTATGTATGTTTATTTGTTTGTTTGCTGGCGGAAGAGAGAAGAAAGGGATAGGGGAAAGGAACGGAGAGGTAAAAGGGGAAGAAGATAAAAGAGGAAAAGAGAAAGGAGGAGGGAAGGAGGGTCGAAGTAAGAGAGGGAAAGGTAAGGAGAGGTAAGAGGAAGATAAGAGAAAATGAGAAAGGAGAAGAAGGCAAAGAAGGGAATGGAAAGGGAAGGGACGGGGTAAGGAAACATGGAAACATGGAAACGCAGGCAACAGAAAGCCTATTGGCTCATTACGAGGTTGCCCGCTTTGGTGATTTAATCTGCTCGACAGCCTGGGGCCTGGGGAGCAGATGAAAGCACCTCGACATTGAGGAGTAGATGAAAGCACCTCGATGTTGAGGAGCAGATGAAAGCAACTCAATATTCAGTTTACTCCCGACGCAGCGAAGTGACGGTCGATTCTATATTTGAAGGAGTTGATAGTATTCGCATTTACTACTTCTGAAGGAAGATTGTTCCAGTGACGGATGACTCGGTTTGAAAAGAAACTCCTTCCGATGTCTGTGTTACATCGCTTAGACTGAATGGGTAAACCGTTATTTCTAGTTCTTAGGTTGGTTTGCAATTCAAAGAAATTGGAGTAATCGACGTTATTGAATTTTTTCAGATACTTGAAGACTTGAATCATATCTCCTCGTAGGCGTCTTTTCTCTAATGTAAAGAGATTGAGTCGCTTGAGTCGTTCCTCGTACGGTTGAGCCCTTAAGGTTGGTATCATTTTCGTGGCGCGTCGCTGAATCCTTTCCAGTAAATCAATGTCCTTTCTGTAATTAGGAGACCAGAACTGTACTGCATACTCGAGGTGCGGTCTTACCATGGAATTATACAAGGATAGCATCACGTCTGGCGTTTTACACTCGAAGTTCCTCGCTATGAACCCGAGCATAGTGTTGGCTTTGTTGTATGCTTTTTTACAGTGATTCGCGTGTTTCAGGTCACTGCTGATAGTGACTCCAAGATCCTTTTCCTCCTGCATCGCTTGCAGAGGTCTCCCATTCATGATGTATGTGTGGTTACTATTTCTGGACCCAATGTGCATGACTTTGCATTTGTCAACATTAAAAGACATTTGCCATTTTTCCGACCATTCGATAATGTGATTGAGGTCTTTCTGAATGATTTCGCAGTCGGTCTTTGTGAGGGCCTTTCCCCCCACCTTAGTGTCATCAGCAAATTTCGATATTGTGGATTTCAGTCCTGCTTCGAGGTCGTTGATATATATGATGAAGAGAATGGGTCCCAGCACTGACTCTTGAGGCACTCCACTAGTGACTGGAAGCCAATCGGAAGGCTGTCCGTTGAGTAGTACTCGTTGTTTTCTGTCGGTGAGCCAATCTCTTATCCACGCGATCAGATTGGCTCCAATGCCCGCCGAGTGCAGTTTCTTAAGGAGTCGCTCGTGCGGTACTTTGTCGAAGGCTTTCTGAAAGTCCAGGTATATAACATCACTGGGGATGTGGGCATCCCAGTTCTTATATATACCTTGGAAGAAGTCTAATAAATTCGTTAGGCAGGAGCGCTTGTTTCTGAAGCCATGCTGGGTGTCGGAGATTACATTATTGTCTTCTAGAAACTTAACAAGTTTGTCTCTAATAATCTTTTCGAGTATTTTTCCTGCCACTGATGTCAAACTTATGGGCCTGTAGTTTAATGCAACGCATTAAAGAAAAAAGGGGAAAATAAAGAAGGGAGAAAGACCAGTTGATAGGTAAGGTAGAAGGGAAAGAAGGGATGGAAGAGGAACAAGAGGGAAGAGGCGAGGTAAAAGAGGAAGGTTGGGGGAGGGGAGGAAAGGAGAATAAATATGGAAACATGGAAATGCAGGCAACAGAAAGTCTACTGGCTCTTGACGAGGTTGCCCGCTCTGGGAGTTTAATCTGCTGGACAGTCAGTTCGTGCCTCGATAGCAGATGGGAGCACTTCGGTATTCAGTTTATTCCTGACGCAACGAAATGACACACCAGGAACCTTCAAGCACCCTTTCTCACCCCATTCCACCCTTCTCTCACCACCCTCACCTTTCACCCCCCACCCTTACCTCCCCTCCATACCCTTCACCCCCCACCCTTACCTCCCCTCCATACCTTTCATTCCTCCCCAAATCCATCATCCCCCACTCTCCCCTCCCCTCCATACCTTCCCCCTCCATATCCTTCATCTCCCTCCCTCACCTCCCCCTCCATATCCTTCATCCCCCCCCCACCCCCTCAGCCTCGCCCTTGTCCCCCGCGAGGCAGCACGGCCATGACTCACACGGAAGGCCGCCCACCCACACCCCCGACGGACAACAGCTGACGTCACCACTTAAAGGAAAAAAAGAACGAAAAAACTATGCTCCTACCCCCCCCCTCTCCCTCGCCACGACCCCCACCCTCACACACACACACAGGGATTACTCATTCACTCAGCGGCCACGTCAGAGTGTTTCCAGGCGAGTGTGTGTGTGTGTGTGTGTGTGTGTGTGTGTGTGTGTGTGTGTGTAGATGATGTAATATACTGACAGGTTACAAAACGAAGGAATGACATAATAAAGTACCGACTGATGAGTGACAATATTTCCACAACAACAACAACAACAACAACAACTACTACTACTACTATTACTACTACTACTACTACTGGAAAAGCGACACAAAGACAACAATACATGGTCAGAGGCACGAACAAGAGGAAGAAGAGGAGGAGGAGGAGGAGGAGGAGGCTCAGCTGTGTTTCAATTCAATACAATACATTTAATGCACCTCCGGGCCAGGACAGAGGAAGGGAAGGGAAGGAAGGAAGGAAGGAGGGGAAAGGAAAGGAAAGGAAAGGAAAGGAAAGGGAAGGAAAGGAAAGGAACCAACATTAATGAAAGCGACGGCGAGGAAAGAGAGAGAGAGAGAGAGAGAGAGAGAGAGAGAGAGAGAGAGAGAGAGAGAGAGAGAGAGAGATATGCTATGTAGGTTAGTTTGTTTGTTTTGATCATGTTATAGTCTTGTTTATGGAGGAAAATAACGGTAGTGGTAAGTAGTAGTAGTAGTAGTGGTAGTGGTAGTAGTAGTAGTAGTAGTAGTAGTAGTAGTAGTAGTAGTAGTAGTAGTAGTAGTAGTAGTAACACCATTCCTCCTTTTCTTGCTATTATGTGTGTGTGTCTGTGTGTGTAACTCGATTCCCGCCCAGGTGCATGGGGGGGTAGGGGGGCGGGGCGGGGGCGGGGTGTCACGTTAACAACAACAAACAGCTGCTGACGAGGCTGCTGCGGCGCTAAGAATAACCTTTTTGACGCAATGAATGACGCAACCACCCTCTTCGTGTTTCCTCCTGCCCTCACCTTCATCCGGTTAGGTTAGGTTAGGTTAGGTTAGGTTAGGTTAGGCTGAGTTAGACTACGTGAGGTTAGGTTAGGTTGGGTTAGACGGCGTGAGGTTAGGCTACACTATGTTGGGTTGGGTTAGACTACGTGAGGTTAGGTTAGGTTGGGTTAGACTATGTGAGGTTAGGTTAGGTTGGGTTAGACTATGTGAGGTTAGGTTAGGCTGGGTTAGACTACTTGAGGTTAGGTTAGGTTGGGTTAGACGGCGTGAGGTTAGGCTACACTATGTTGGGTTGGGTTAGACTACGTGAGGTTAGGTTAGGTTGGGTTAGACTACGTGAGGTTAGGTTAGGTTGGGTTAGACGACGCGAGGTTAGGTTAGGTTGGGTTAGACTATGTGAGGTTAGGCTACACTAAGTTGAGCTGGGTTAGACTACGTGAGGTTAGGTTAGGTTGGGTTAGACGACGCGAGGTTAGGCTACACTAAGTTTGGTTGGGTTAGACTACGTGAGGTTAGGTTAGGTTGGGTTAGACTATGTGAGGTTAGGTTAGGTTGGGTTAGACTATGTGAGGTTAGGTTAGGTTGGGTTAGACGACGCGAGGTTAGGCTACACTATGTTGGGTTGGATTAGACTACTTGAGGTTAGGTTAGGTTGGGTTTGACTACGTGAGGTTAGGTTAGGTTGGGTTAGACTACGTGAGGTTAGGTTAGGTTGGGTTAGACCGTTAGACTACGTGAAGTTAGGTTAGATTGGGTTAAACTACATGAGGTAAGGTTAGATTGGGTTAAACTACGTGAGGTTAGGTTAGGTTGGGTTAGACTACGTGAGGTTAGGTTAGGTTGGGTTAAACTACATGAGGTTAGGTTAGATTGGGTTAAACTACGTAAGGTTAGGTTAGATTGGGTTAAACTACGTGAGGTTAGGTTAGATTGGGTTAAACTACGTGAGGTTAGGTTAGATTGGGTTAAACTACGTGAGGTTAGGTTAGATTAGGTTAAACTACGTGAGGTTAGGTTAGATTGGGTTAGACTACGTGAGGTTAGGTTAGATTGGGTTAGACTACGTGAGGTTAGGTTGGATTGGGTTAAACTACGTGAGGTTAGGTTAAGTTGGGTTGGGCTAGACTACGTGAGGTTAGGTTGATTGGGTTAAACTACGTGAGGTTAAGTTGGGTTGGGTTAGACTACGTGAGGTTAGGTTGGATTGGGTTAAACTACGTGAGGTTAGGTTAAGTTGGGTTGGGTTAGACTACGTGAGGTTAGGTTGGATTGGGTTAAACTACGTGAGGTTAGGTTAAGTTGGGTTGGGCTAGACTACGTGAGGTTAGGTTAGATTGGGTTAGACTACGTGAGGTTAGGTTAGATTGGGTTAGACTACGTGAGGTTAGGTTAGATTGGGTTAAACTACATGAGGTTAGGTTAGATTATGTTAAACTACGTGAGGTTAGGTTAAGTTGGGTTGGGCTAGACTACGTGAGGTTAGGTTAGATTGGGTTAGACTACGTGAGGTCAGTTAGGTTAGTATACAAAAGGTTAGGTTAGGTAGGATTGAGATGAGTTACGTTATAATAGAACCCCTACCACTCTTTTGTTATCATCTAATTATTACTATCCTTATTATTTTTATGATCACTATTATTTCTTACGAACAAAACAAATTAAGGGTAACAAAGCCATGCCATCCCTGTGTGTGTGTGTGTGTGTGTGTGTGTGTGTGTGTGTGTGTGTGTTATCAAGCCACTCCCTGATAAAGAAGAGGTGTGGCCGAGTAAATTTCCGGTGACTGGCAACGATTTTTTCTCCTCCTCCTCCTTCCTTTTCCTCCTCCTCCTCCTCCCCCTCCTCCTGCCCCTCCTCCTCTTTCTCCTCTTCCTCCTACTGTTCCCTTTCTTTTTCCTCTTCTCTTCTCATCTTTCACTCCCTTCTCGTATTACTAACTATCTCCTCCCCACTTCTCTCTTCTTCTCCTTTCCATTCATAAGAACATAAGAACGTAAGGAGTCCTATGTATTCCTATGTAATTCTTCTTGAAATGGATGACATAAGCTCCTAACCCACGCACGCTTGGGAGGAAACTTTATCACACAGGAAACAAGAGAACGAGAATGAAGGAGAGGAGGGGCGAGGCGAAAGGAATGGGGAGGATTATGAGGGGAGAGGAGAGGAGAGAACAGGAGAGGGCAGGAAACGAACCTACACCATACAACTGTACACTCCTATCGTCTTTCCTTCTCCCCCACCTGTACCTTTTTTTTTTACAACAAAGGATACAGCTCAAGGGCACAAAAAAGTAAACAATAATAAAAAAAATAGCCCGCTACTCGCTGCTCCCATAAAGAATCCAAAGAGGTGGCCGAAAGAGGTCAAGTTCGGGAGGAGAGGTGTCACCGCTAACCCACTACCTCTTCTCATTATACCCTTGATTATAAAACAGGGCAGGAGAGGAGAGGAGAGGGAAAGGAAGGAGAGAAGATGAGGAAGACAGGAGAGGGATGTGGAGGAGAGGGGAAGAAAGGAGAGAAGGAAGAAAAGAAAAGGAGATGAAAAGGAAAGAAAAGGAAGAGAAGAAAAACAAAGAAAAGGGAAGAGAAGAGGAAAAAAAAAGGAAAGCTTACAAAGATGGAAAGGAAAATAATATACACAAATAACGACACGAGGGAAATGAATCACAGAAAAGAGGAAAGGAAAGAAAGGCAGCTGGCAAACAAAGCAAGCCGCACCTCACCCCTCCCTCGGCCAACATGGGTACTACACTGCACACAACATCAATCTGCAGGGCTTAGGTAAATCCCGCGGACTGTGTGTGTGTGTGTGTGTGTGTGTGTGTGTGTGTGTGTGTGTGGTGGTGGGGGGGGGGGAGGAGGTTTATGGGACTCGTCAACCAGCACAGCCCTCACCCACCTATACCCAACCAGCCAGCCACCCATACCATCCCACCAGCCCATCCACACACCAGGTATTCTCTTCCCTTCCAAAACCTACACTCTGACACAAGAATATTCCCTCCCTTCCCTTCCAAAGCCTACTCTCACAAGAATCTTTCCTCCCTTCCCTTCCAAAACCTACTCTCTGACACAAGAATCTTCCCTCCCTTCCCTTCCAAAACCTACTCTCTGACACAAGAATCTTCCCTCCCTTCCCTTCCAAAACCTACACTCACACACAAGAATCTTTCCTCCCTTCCCTTCCAAAACCTACTCTCTGACACAAGAATCTTCCCTCCCTTCCCTTCCAAAACCTACACTCACACACAAGAATCTTTCCTCCCTTCTCCATACCTCCCATTATATATATTTTTTTCCCTCCCTCCTTCTCCTCCTCCTCTTCCCCTCTCTCCCCTTACCTAATGCCCTCCAGAGCCTACACCGTCACATACACTCTACGTCACTGTACTCTCTCTCTCTCTCTCTCTCTCTCTCTCTCTCTCTCCTTCCCTACCCTTAATTCTCCTTCCTATGCCTTCCCTTCCCCAACTTGCATTTTCCTTTTCTTCTCCCTTTATCATGCCCCCCTCTCTCCCCTCCTCCCTGTTCTTCCAAACCCATCACTACCTACCTCCCCTTCCTCCCCTCCCCCTCTTTACCTCACTCCATATCCTCCCCATGCACCCATCCACCCTTTCCGTTCCATGCCTCCCCAACCTCCCCCTCCCGCCCCATGCAATACACGCCATCCCCAGGGCCTCCTCCTGTCTTCCCCCACCTCCTCCCCTTCCCTTCCCCCCTACCCTGCCTAACAATATGGAAGGGAAGACCCACAAGAGTATACCACCGAGAAGCTCATCTGCATATTTATAGCTAAACGTGTGTGTGTGTGTGTGTGTGTGTGTGTGTGTGTGTAAATTTAATAAGGATGATTCAGTTGTACTTCTGATGTGTATGAATCTACTGAAATATACAAGGTTATGTTGCGTATATTATAGGTGGAGTTGGACCCTAATATGAAGGATGAGAAGGGAAGGGAAGACGAGGAATAATAATAATAAGATGAAGAAGCAGAAGAAAAAACGGAAGACGAACAAAAGGAGATAGAAAGATAAATAAAGATACAAACAGACAGACAGAGACAGACAGAGAGAACATGAAACAGACGGACAGACAGACAAACAGGAATGAATGGCGCGGCTCGTGTATCACCGCAAAAAGGAGCATAACGTGAGGGGAATAACAGCACTTTGGGGCGGCGGGGAAAGGGATTCCATTAGGGTCAGGGTGACGGCGTGACGCTGATGGGAAGTAAAGGGGATTGGGAGGAGGATTGGGGAGGGGATGGAGGTAGGAAGGGCAGAGAGAGAGAGAGGTGAAAGGTGGTGGATGACATGGGAAAGAAAGAAAGGAAAGAAGAGGAAGGGAGGGATAAAGGGATGCCTGAAGACTGGGAGACGAGAGGAGGAAAGGAAAGGGAAGGAAAGAGGAGGAAAGGTGGGGAGGGAAGGGGAGAGAGAGAGGTGAAAGGTGGTGACATGGGAAAGAAAGGAAGGAAGGAAGGAAAGATGGAAGAGGGAGGAGGGAAGAGAAGAGGGGAGGAAACGGAAGAGAAGGAAAGAGGTGGACAGGTGGTGAGGGAGAGAAGGAAAGGGAAGGGAAGACGATATAAGAAGGAATAAAGGAGGGAGGAGAAAAAAATAGGTTAAGATGCCTAAGAGAGAAGGAGATAAAGGAGGAAAAGGAAACGAAGGAGGGAATAGGGAAATAAATAAGGAAAGGGGGAAGTAGGGATGAAAAGTAGTAGAAGAAAAGAAGGAAAGGAAGACGATTAAAAGAGAGAAATGGAGAGTAAGGGATGAAGGAAAGGAAGGAGAGGGATTGACAGGTTGACAGAGAGAGAGGAAAATGAGAGGCATGTAAATTTTGAAAGGAGAGACAAAAGGGAGAGAGAAAAGGAGACAAGGAATAATGGAAGGAGAGATAGAGAGAAAAAAAAGAGATAGCGTGGATAGAAAGAGAAGGAAAAGAAAAGGGGGAAAGAGGGAGAGATGGAAGACCGAAGTGACAGATGGAGAGAAGTGAGGGAAGGGAGAGAAGGGAAGGTAAAAAGGGTGTGTGAGGGGTGCGTTTTATGGAGGAGGAGGAGGAGGAGGAGGAGGAGGAGGAAGGTAACTGCGTGAGGAGGGTGTCCTTGAGGCGACCCTACGCAGGAGGAGGAGGAGGAGGAGGAGGAGGAGGAGGAGGAAGAGGAAGGGAAGAGTAATGAGGGGTAGATAATTAGAGAGAGAGAGAGAGAGAGAGAGAGAGAGAGAATGGTAGGTTTAGGTAATAGTGATCTCAAAGGTTAAATAATACGAAAAAAAAGGCCAGTAGTAGTAGTAGTAACAGCAGTAGTGGTAGTAGTAGTAGTAGTAGTAATAGAAGTAGTAGTAATAGTTGCAGCAGTAGAATCGGGTACACACACACACACAAAAAAAAAAAAAAAAAATAAATAAATAAATAAAAAAAAAACAAAAAAAAAAAACAGAAAAACAGAAAAACAAGGACACCAGAGAAACACACACACACACACACACACACACACACAGTAAAATGGTAAAGGTTTATGTGTGTGCGTGCGAGGAAAAACTGAAGTATTTGAACAATGACACGAGGAGGGCAGCATAAAAACACAGGGTACCAAAGCGTGTGTGTGTGTGTGTGTGTGTGTGTGTGTGTGTGTGTGTGTGTGTGTGTGTGTGTGTGTGTATAACAGAATCAGGACTACTTATTCCTTTGTATAATAGCCTTCTGTAACCGCCTCTCCCCCCTCGCTACCCCCAAACTAAATAATAATAAATAATAACACTCAGAAACACACACTTGAATCACGCAATATGCACAAACAAACAAACACCAGAGATCACAAACAGCAGCTGAGTCACACACGGCGAAGCTAACCAACACAAACATAAGCAAAATAATGATGACAATAACAAAGGTCTTAAAATAACTCATAAACACCTCTCCCGCGGTACCAAATTGTCGTACTTAGCCTCCAATGCTTCCCGATTTCCGACCCCAAGAACTGTCTCCTCTACTCCGATAACTACATTTACTTATTGTTACAGATGAAAGGATTAATTATTAGTGTCTTTTTGCAAGAGTTAAGTGTTTGTAAACGGTAAATACAATGGTGGATACGATAATCTTGGTGGCAACACTGCACCCCTCCCCCCCTCCTCTGCACATATACCGTTTTCGCGTAAGACTTGAATAAATGACTTTTTTTTTCCACCCTTCAAATAATATACATAACATACATTCAAGTCATTCCCTTCTCCTTACAACACTATATATCTGGAATGCTGTAATGTGTGTGTGTGTGTGTGTGTGTGTGTGTGTGTGTGTGTGTGTGTGTGTGTGTGTGTGTGTGTGTGTAAGGGAGAGGCAGACCAGAATCAATGTAAACCTAAAAAAATATATATAAAAAAATATATAAAAAACAGGTTGGTACGCAACTTTTTTTTTTTTTACATCACTTTATGGCAAAATGTTGATAGGTTAGTGTGCGTGCGTGCGTGCGTGTGTGTGTGTGTAAATGAGAACAGAACCGCGAAAAACACAATTGAACCAAGAGAATCAAAACAATTTAACCAGAACCAAGAAAAAACAAAAACAAAATATAACCAAGAAATAAATAAAAACAACCATGAAAAAAACAACAACGAAAACTAGACCAAGAAAGTACCAAAACAAAACCATGACATCAACAAACCGACCCGAACCAGAAACGAAACCCAACCAAGACCTCTCAACCAGACACTACCCGTTCGCCGACACGTCCCTGGGAGGCGGCGGCTGGGCATCAAAGCGCGGTGAAGCTTTGTAAATCTGCGGGCTAACCCATGACGTCATAGATTAGTTAGTAGTTATTACCGCGCGAGCTTTGTGAATCTCAATGTTCTCAAAACTACGCACTAAGGGCCCAAAACTACGAACCAAGCCTTTGTGAATTCGGGCCCAGGAGCACCGAAGCCTTCCCTGCCTGCCTGACGGAATGCTGAGATGGACTGATGGAATTTGAGCTCAACATGTCCCGAAGAAACAGTTACGGTGGACCGCTGGACTCTGGAGGTCGGGGTGAAAAAAAAACCTAAAAACTATAAATAAAAGTATAAGTGACGAAAGTGACAGAGGAGGAGGAGGTCAGTGGGAATGGTCATGTCTCAACGTCACAGGTAACAGTAATAGCGCAAGATAGAACACACACACACACGTTCTCTCTCTCTCTCTCTCTCTCTCTCTCTCTCTCTCTCTCTCTCTCTCTCTCCAATGCCCGTCTCACCTCACAGAAACCGAAGAGTGGAGGGACCAAGCAGAGAGGAAGAAAGTATTTTAATGAAAGAAAATAATAAATACGGGAAGGAAGGAAGGAAGGTAAGAATTAAAAAAAGGCGAGAGAGAGGGATGTCCGAGGGTTCTGCCGAGGTCTGGGTGACGCGCGTGTGGGCGGGGCGGAGCGGCCCTGGAGGAGCCTCCAGCGTGCCTTGGCCGGGCCTATGTGACCAGGGACTCCAACGAGGTGAAAGTCATGAGCCGCGGAGGGTAGAGAGGACGCCTGACTGCCTGCCTGCCTGCCATCCCTACCCTGATGGTGTATCTGTTGGAATCTGTCTAGGGCTATCCGTTGGTCTTCGTGCCTTGCCTACCTGCCTGTCTGCCCATCTCCCGTTTGACCGACTGTATGGCTGCCTTGCCTGCCTATCTGTTTCCTCGCCGAAAAGTTCGCTGAGCTGCCGATAATTGGACAAGGAAGCTAAGATTATTTCCAGACAAGAGCGATTTCTTGGGATAAGGCGAGGGATGCCAATGCCGTGGTGCCGGGAGTGCCTGACGAAGAAGCCCTGGATGAGGCAGCCACTGATGCAGAGAAGCTTGGCAAGATCTGAGAGGAGATTGACGCAGACGATTTAGCGTGCACGCACCGCAGGCTTGGCAGAGAAGCTGACCATGTGACCGGCCAAGCAATGCGCTGGCCTCCCACCCGACCACGCACCATGGCTGTGTGTTGCCCAAGGAAGACTTACGCGACTTGTTAGACAAAACAGTGTTGCCGGGGATCACGCATCACTGCATAAGAAGGCTACAGGGAGCGCCTTGACCAGAAAATCTCCAAAATTTCCTTTTTTAAACACAGGTATTTGCCGGGAACGTCGCATATAACATTCCTCATGCTGGCCACATGTATGGTTTCACAGAGACAGTTCAAGTTGCTGTACAGTAGGAAGATGAGGGAGGCTCTTGAGAAGCAGGGCTGGTTAGTTCAACTGTTTGCTTGTTAATTCCTCAACTCAGTTACGCACTAGTACGTTTGTTGGCAGGTATTTCCCGAAGTATATTCTTTTGTTCTTTTTATATAAGTTTTGAAGTTGTGGGCAATAAGCTTTTCATCAATCCAGCTTTTTCACAGTAAAGGACGCAGCTCGGTCTGTCCAACTGTTCGTCTGCCCGTCTGTATGTGAGGGGTCGGGGGTGGGGTGGGGTGGGGGGGGGGGGGTGCGGGATGAACAGACCAGAGTGGAATGTTGTATAATGCGACAAAATTGAGGTTGGAGAGGTGTGTGTTTGTCTGTCTGGCCATTATGCTGCGAGGATGAAAAGAGAGAGAGAGAGAGAGAGAGAGAGAGAGAGAGAGAGAGTCAGGGAAGGAACATTGGGGTACAGGGAGGGAGGGTAGAGAGTCAAGGTCGCTTGCGTCACCCCGGGCCTGACCACCACCACCGCCACCCCATTGTAAACGTCACCACCATCTGCCGGGCCTCCACCATCACCACCACCACCATTGTAAACGTCATCACCATCTGCCGGGCTTCAACCATCATCACCACCACAACCACTGCCGGGCTTCATCTACTACTACTACTACTACTACTACCAGTCAACCAGTATACCCACATCATCACCACAAGCATCGTCAGTACCAACCTCACCTCCGTCCACCAGTCTCATCACCACCACCACCACCATCCCTATCAACACCACCACTTCTGTATATTTTATTACTTCCAGTCTGACATCACCACCACCACCACCACCACCACAGACACCACTAATATTTGTTCTTCCACTCACCACCACCACCACCAGCTCACCACCACCACCACCACCATTTCTAGGAATCCTGTACTTTCCAGTTTTCTATCTCCACCACCATCACCACCACCACCACCATTACCACCACCTATGTACAACGTAGTAAATAATGGGAGAAGGGAAGAGAGGGAGGGAAGCTTTGCCCCCATCACCCCCATCACCACCATCACCACCTGTCACAATTAGGCAACACCAATTTGCTCATTACAGCGATAAGGGTCCTTTTATGGTGGCGGTGGTGGTGATGGTGTTACATTGTCATCACCACAGGGGAAGGGGGAAGGGGGGAAGGTCATACAGTCCCAGCACTATTCTATGTTCTTTCCCTCACACACACACACACACACACACACACACACACACACACACACACACACACACACACACACACACACACACACACGATCTATGTATACAATTTCTCTCCCAGTTCGTTTCGTAATGTGACCTCTACAACCAAACCTCCGTCCTCCTCCTCCTCTTCCTTCTCCTCCTCCTTGATATTTCGTTTTATGGGTGTCTAAAAAGCCATACAAGAGAGAGAGAGAGAGAGAGAGAGAGAGAGAGAGAGAGAGAGAGAGAGAGAGAGAGAGAGTAGAAGGGAGTATAAGTGTAAAATAAAGAAAAGTAAAGAGAGGAGAGAAAGAGGAGGAAGGAAGGAGGAAAAAATGAGGCAAGAAGAGAAGAAGAAGAAGAAGAAGAAGAAGAGGAGGAGGAGGAAGGGTGTCAGGAGTGGCGTGGCGTGGCAGCGTGGGTGGCGAGCACTCATGGAGGGTTGTGAGGGCGGGATGGGGCATGGGAGGAGGGGAGGATAAGGGGTCAGGGGTCAGGGCAAGGGTAGGGGCATGAGGGGGTATGAGGGCAGGGATCAGGGGGAGGGTAAGGGAGGAGGCGGTGAGTCACATAAGGGAGGGAGGGAAGGAAGGAAGGTCTGCAGATGTATTCAAGATGACGATTATCTTTCAACATGTAAAAGAAAGAAAGAAAGAAAAGGGTTTGTTTATTTATTTCATCGTGTTGTTTATTATTATTATATTAGAGGGTGAAAGGCTTGGTTACTTAATCTTCTTTTTCCTCCTCCTCCTCTTCTTCTTTTTTTCCTTCTTTTTCATCATCTTCATAATCTTTCTTTTCGTCTTCTTTTTTTATTTTTCTTTCTTTATATTTTCCTTGCTCCTCCTCCTCCTCTTCTTTTTCCTTCCTTTTCATCATCTTCATATTATTTCTCTTTGTCTTGTATACTTGTTCTCGTCTTTTTCTCCTTTTTTTTTATATTTTTCCTCCTTGTTCTTATTCTTCTTTCTTTATATTTTCCTCCTCCTCCTCCTCCTCCTTCCTTTTCTCTCTCTCTCTTTGTTCTTCGTCTTTTTCCTTCCCTTTTTGTTCTTCTGTTCGTCTTTGCTAATATTCTTTTCCTTGATTTTCATTTTCCCTTTTCTCATTGTTTTATTATTTTCTTTTTCCTCCTTCTTCTTGTATTTATTCCATTTCTTTCCCTCTTTCTCCAGTGAGCTCATTCTTTTTCTTCTCCTCTTTCTCCAGTGAGCTCATTCTTTTTCTTCTCCTCTTTCTCCAACTCCTCCTCCTCGTCCTCCTTCTGCTCCAGCCCTGATCCGAGACGCAGCAACATTCCACCTCAGTCCATGGTCGGGGTGGAATACATTATCGCGGCTGTCGGGTCACCCCCACCCCCACCCCCACCACCAGTCGCCCTTTATTAAGACGCTGACACAGGGGATCAGGGGGGGCATCAGGTGGAGTGGGGGGAGTAGAAGGGGCAGTGGTAGTTACGGAGGCTTGGGTAAGGATTTTGAGTGGGTAAGAAGGGAGATGGGGACAGGAGAAAAGGAGGGAGTGGGGAGTTCCCTATATACCAAAAGTTTGGATCTCTCGGTTATAACGTCACCCGTTTCCCTCCAGTTGGTTCTGAGGTAAGAGGAGAGGAATGGAGAGGGAGAGTGAAAGAGAAAGGGAAGTTGAAGCGAGTGGGTAGGTGGATGGGTCATAGGTAGGTGGGGGTGGGTAGGTGGATGGGTAGATGGATGGGTCATAGGTAGGTGGGTGGGTTATCCTCCAGCATCAGCGGCACCAACTCTCCCCTTCCACTGTTTACGAATTCCTAGCCAGTCATGCCCTTCACTCCTGACACAGTGTTGAGTACCGCGCGGCCCTCAAGGCTCCCCCACCCACCCCACGCCCCGCCCCGGCCTGCTCTGAACCGGTCCTTCTCCGCCTGCTCCTCCTCTTTCTCCTCCCTCCCCTCTTCCTCTTCTTGTCCTCGTCTTTTTCTCATTGTTCTTGTTTTTCTGTTTTCTTTTTTTTTGCACTTTTCCTTCCTCTTTTCTTCTTCCTCCTCCTCCTTTTCCTCTTCTTCGTTCTTCTTGTCCTCGTCATTTTCTGTTATTTTTTCTTCTTCCCTGTGCTCATTTTTTTTTTTTGCCCTCCTCCTCCTCCTCCAAGTCTTCAAGTATCTAAACAAAGTCACCAACGTCGATCACTCCAAACTCTTCACACTACACACTAACTCGAGAACAAGAAATAATGGTAAAACAATTCAAGCGAAGCGATGCAGTACGGATATCGCCAAGGGCAATTTCTCGAACAAAATCGTCCGTCACTGCATGGAGGAGTGGTTAGTGCAGAAACGATCAACTCCTTAACCCGTTCACTGCGATTGGCACGGATTTCGCCTTCACTTGTAGCCTGGTAACATACGCTCCAAGGTCTTTCTCTGCCTCTGTGGTGGATAGTAGAGTGTTGTTTCCCATGTGGTATTGGTATGCTGGATTTCCCCTCCCAAGGTGCAGGACTTTACATTTTTCTTCATTGAATTTTAGCAGCCACTTTTTGCTCCACTCCTGTAGCTTGGTGATGTCTTCTTATAGGAAATCCACAGTCAAGGGGTTAAATAATTGCACTTACCGTCACTTTGCTGCGTCGGGAGTGAACTATGGGTCGTATTTTAAAACATTCCGTCGCCCAAGTTTACATATTCGACAAGGCTTTCATATGAGTTGTGGGCATTTCCAGGAGTAGTTTTATGACCCTGGTGGTAGATTGACCCTCCCTCTGTAGCATGAGCCTAAAGAAACACTCATTAGAACACGATTGACCCCCTCTTTGACCTTTAGAAAGTTGATGTGTGAAGCGAAAGTGTCTTAAAATGCCGAACGAAGTGTATCCAAGAGTACGTTAAGAAGTGCTCTGATCTTCCCGCGGGTCGAACTAGTGCCTGACGGACTGAAATCACTGAAACCAGGCAGCCTCGCAATGAGCCAACTAACTTTCTGCTGCCTGCTCGTCCATGCTTCCTCCTCCCCCCTCCTATTCCTCCTCCCTCACCGCAGCCAGCCGACACTTGTGGTTTGGCACGCACCATGCTGGGCTCCTTGACCGACCCGAGGCTCCGGCGCAATACAGGAAGGTGTTTTTTTTGCCACGGTTTTTTTCTTCAGATTTGTTACTTCATGAGGAGAGAGTTAAAATGATTTCCCTTGGCGATTGAGCTTCCGTTTTAAGTGTTCCGAGGCCAGAATGATCCACTTTAATCCATCAGGCCCTCGGCACAATAAAACCCTATACTGGCCGGAACAAAATAGAAAACAATAACTGAGTGAAGAAAGACAAAATTAATAAAGAACAAGAGGATGAACGAAAACAAAGGAAAACAAAATAGAGGAAAACAATAATAAAGAACAAGAGGATGAAAGAAAACAAAGGAAAACAAAATAGAACAAAACAATTACCGAGTGAAGACAAAATTAATGAAGAACAAGAAAAAAGAAAACAAAGGAAAACATAATCAGGAAATAAGAAAAGAGGGTGAAAACTCGTGTAGAAAAAGAGAAGGGACTAGAAAATAAAGGAAGGCACTGTCGGGAACGAATATCCTACACCTTGAGATAGGAAGAGAAGCAGGAATTAAGGGCCATATTCTTAAACAGTTCGATACCCAAGCACACATACTTGACAAGGTTTTCGTAGGAGTTTCGGGCATATCCAGGGGTAGTTTTATGACCCTGGTGGTAGTTTGACTCTCCTTGTGCCATGAAATTATGAACACACTCGTGAGGACCATATTTGAGTTTTCGTAGGCGTCTCGGGCATAACCAGTTTTCGTAGGCGTCTCGGGCATATCCAGGGGTAGTTTTATGACCCTGGTGGTAGTTTGACTCTCCTTCTGTGCCATGAAATTATAAACACACTCGTGACGACCATATTTGACAAGGTTTTCGTAGGCGTCTCGGGCATATCCAGGGGTAGTTTTATGACCCTGGTGGTAGTTTGACTCTCCTTCTGTGCCATGAAACTATAAACACACTCATGATGACCCAACTGATCTCCTTTTAGGGCTTTGGAAGTAGTTGATGTGAGGGGTGGAGGCAACTGACAATCCGAGTGTTTGAAGTGCCGCTGGTCACACAATACCTTGAGGTGTTTGGAGGCGAACAAATATTTTTCTGTGAGTCAGGGGTTAGAGGAGGCGAGGGGAGGGGAGGGGAGGGGAGGGTATAGAAGGCAGGGCAGGCTCCACACTTATATGCAAGGGCACGTCGAGGGTGACCACACAGCCCGCCGAGGAATAACTAACACCCGCACAGAATAGGCATGTTGTGAGGCCAGGGGAGGAGAGGAAGGTGGAGAATAAACACCGCATCCTTCAAAACCCTGGCATATGCTACGGTGAGGCTTGGGGGGGCGCCACGCTGAAGGATAATTGTTTCACGGGAAGGACCATAACGTGGGGTATCGAGGTATCAGGGCACAGGACGGACAATAAGGGAGTTAGAACAAATGAGGTCCCCATAACATAATGCTAATACAGAACATGGAGGGGTAAAGGTATAGTTGGGAGCAAACGCTATAGCTCCTCCTCCTCTCCGCTCCTTCCATCTCCAGCCGAGTCCAAATGATTACCAGAAATAAACAAAGTGTGGAGACATGGAAGAAGGAGGAGGAAGTGGACCAGCAGAAGAAGAGGAGGCGGAGGAGGAAGTTACGGTAGCAGCGGCGTGAAAGTGTGCAATAACGAGGTAGATGGGGGAGGAGGAAGAGAGGGAGGAGGAGGAGAAGGAGGGATAGAGGAACATCTGTCTGGACCACTAACTCCCTCCCCCCTTCCCCCTCCTGAGAGCTCGCAATCCCCTCCGCCAAACGCCAAACACCACCCCCACCTCCACTCCTCCTCGCTGGCTCTGCACTGCGGGGTATCTTATCCACTTCCTCCGGAGACAAGCACGCCACATCCTACATATCGTCATCCTCTTAATCACACCACATCCTACATATCGTCACCTTCTTAAAATAATCGCCTAAGTCATTTTTCAGCGATTTCCAGGTTTTTTACATCAATATTTCAACACGTAACGCCCATTTTTGTATAGTTGTCTTCGTCATTCAGGGTTTGAGTGTTATAGAATTGGTCTTTTCATTTCTGCCTAAATCTTAAGCCAAATAAGATAGTGACGGTTCTTTTTCTGATTTCCTGTAAAGTAGAAAATAATGACAGGCGGTTTGTTTACGAAGGTGACGATATACCACTGTGCCCCTAATGCGAAGACTTCCACTCCCTCTCCTCCTCCTCCTTGCTCTAGTTTTCATTCTTGTTCTATTTGTCTGTCTTTGTCCTCATTACCTCCTTTTTTTATTTATTTTTTTTATTTTTTTACAGCAGAGGAGACAGTGCAAGGGCGTAAAAAAAAGATAAAAAAAAAGAAAATAATGAAAGAAAAAAAGACCCCGCTACTTCCTACTTCTTTTGCTACTTATTTTCTCCTCCGCCTTCTTCACTTTCAAACCCCCAATATGCCTAACCCAAGCCCTTCCTTCCCCACCAATTATAGTTTTTTCCCCCGTAATTTCCTCCCAAACTGAATCATAAGAACTTGAAGTAAGAACATGAAGTAAGAACATAAGAATTAAGTAAGAACACAAGAACTTGAAGTAAGAACATAAGAACAAGAGGAATAACAAACAAAAATAATAACAACCTTGTAGAAACCAAAATGACCAGCAACTCGGTATTTTTTTACAGCAAAGGAAACAGTTCAAGGGCAAAAAAACAAACAAAAAAAATAATGAAAAAAAAAAGCTACTCACTGCTCCTATATATAAAAAAAAAAAAAAGTTCAGAGGAGTGGCCGAGAGAGAGGTCAATTTCGGAAGGTGTCCTGATACTCTCCTCTAAACATGAGACCATAAAAAGATCGTTCTATATAAACACCAAGGAAGAGGGGAACAGCAAGCAAGACTATCAGGTCCTTCGACTGTACTCACTCACGCCTCGCCGCCGCCCCGCTCCGCCTTGCAACACTCCTGCCGCCGCCACGTACCTGTTGGCAACACAAAACAACGGGATGAATAAGAACCGTGATCCAGATGCAAAACTCTCTCTCTCTATCTGTGTGTGTGTGTGTGTGTTGCATGAAAAAGTGGCAAATCATCCTGAGAAGTATGTGTCTGTATTACTCTTTGTGTTGCGTTGTGTTTCGTGTCATGCTGTATGTTGTGTTGTGCATGAGAAGGTGACCGATCATTCTGGGAGTTTGTTCATTCTCTCTCTCTCTCTCTCTCTCTCTCTCTCTCTCTCTCTCTCTCTCTCTCTCTCTCTCTCTCTCTCTCTTATTTATGGTCGGCATCGCTACACACTTCCACACCTCACATCAACTATTTCCAAAGGTCAAAAAGGAGGTCAATCGGGTTCTTATGGGTGTGTTTTTAGTTTCTTGGTACAGAAGAAGGGCCAAACTACCACCAGGGTCATAAAACTATCCGTAGAAATGACCACAACTCCTATGAAAGCCTTGCCAAAAAATGTGAGCTTGGGCGACGGAATGATTTATGATAAGACCCATAGCATATCTGATACATGTCAATTTTAGCTACAGCGTCAGGAAATTTGATAGCCTACCCTCACCTCCTAGCCACCGCGCCAGCCATCACCTCAAACTATATACGATCATTATAACACTGCAGCCACTCAACTACCACGAATGGACAAACATCACCAAACACAACGATGACAAAACTATCGAAACGCCAACAACTATCACAAGACATATCACTACTACTACTACTATTACTACTAACAAATGACGACCAGCAAACGCCTATAATGCAAGAGATATCAAGATTTTTACCACCACGAACCGACTGACATTACCAAACACAACACCAACAAAAACTATCATAAGACACATATCACTACTACTACTACTACTACTTCTACTACCAACAAATGACGATCAGGCTCAGCAAACGTTAGGCCTAAGCTACAAGAGATATCAATATTTTTACCACCACGAACCGACTGACATCACCGAACACAACACCAACAAAAACTATCGCCACGCCAAACCTACAAGATAATAATAATAATAATAATAATAATAATAATAATAATAATAATAATAATAATAATAATACCATCACCAACAACAGCAAGCATAACAAACAGCCTACGACTCAACCCTCACCCTCGCCACCACCACCACCACGGAACATTGATATCAACACCACTATCACCAGTAACAATAACAACCACCACCACCACTACCAAGAACAACAAACAACTTCCAATTCAACCACCACCACCACAACACCAAAACATCGATAGCAACACCACTACCACCAATAACGTTATAACAAACAATACCACCATAACTCCCTCATCACCACCACCACCACCACCACCATAACCCCGACTTCACCTCTTTTCACAATCTTTTTATTAGACTGAGGAAAATATATACATACAAGAGGAAAAATAATATTAGTATGTATAAATAGCTCAACACTTTTACCGCTAACTTTTTTTTTCTGATCGGAATGACAAAGAAAAAGAGAAATAACATGAATCGATGCCACATGGCGCAGAAAACCAACCTTGAAAGTCATTATGAGAGAGAGAGAGAGAGAGAGAGAGAGAAATGAGAGCATGTTTTGGTGCTTGTCATGAAACTAGAACGTTATTTTTTGACACACACTCACACACACACACACACAGAGAGAGAGAGAGAGAGAGAGAGAGAGAGAGAGATGCGGGTGTCTGCCTAATCAATAGTTTCACAGCTGACTCATTCACCAGAGATGTGGGAGAACTTACAGCCTCCACCTCCATCACACACACACACACACACACACACACACACACACACACACACAATGAATAACACGAAATAAATATGCTTTTTTTTCAATGTATTGCCACTTTCTAATGTACACACACAAAAAAAAATAAAAAAAAATAAATAAATAAATAAATAAACAAGCTCCCAAGAATGAATGATAGGCCACTTTCTCATGCACAACACAACACAACAACACGAAACAAACAACTAACAACGCAACACAAGGAGAATAATACAAAGCAGAAAAAAAGATGCAGGATGATTTGCCACTTTTCATGCAACACACACACACACACACACTCTCTCTCTCTCTCTCTCTCTCTCTCTCTCTCTCTCGACACGATAGACATACACTCGACTGGGTCTATATCTTAGTCATGTCGTGTATTATAAATTATGTGTGCAGCCTACCGTGTATAAATATTCATTACATGTTTAATTTATTTATTCAAAGGGTCAATAGGGCGGAGATGAGCACAGACGCCAGGCGCATTTTAGTGTAGCCTTCCAACCGCTACACCTACTCATAATACACCTAAGACTTGCTATACTTGAAGAGCCTGGACCAAGAAGTGAAATCCAGACAATAACATGAAAATTAGTGAAAAGTTCGAAAGTGCGAAAATATGAACGTGGTTTCGTCTGTTCTCTCTCTCTCTCTCTCTCTCTCTCTCTCTCTCTCTCTCTCTCTCTCTCTCTCTCTCGGTACATGCTACGTGAAGGCCCGCGTTTCCTCGAAGAATGTGAACAATAACAGGTAGTGTGTGTGTGTGTGTGTGTGTGTGTGTGTGTGTGTGTGTGTGTGTAAGAGAGAGAGAGAGAGAGAGAGAGAGAGAGACTACTACACACACACACACTGCACCAACATAGTAACCCACACAATCCCAACGGTTGACTAATATATATAACATGAACTAACAGCAGACGGAGCCCTGAATTCACACCACGGTAAGCAACGAACAAACAAGACCTCAAGTGAATAGATATATATATCGGCTTAGCGTCACTCCTAACATGACTGAATAATTGAGTCACGGCATAAAATAGACAGGGAGATGATTTTCTTTTTTGTATTTAAACCACAACGTAGGAAAGAGAGAGACGGAGAAAAAAAGAAGTTCGTTGCAGTGAAGTGTCCGTTACTTCTTGAGAGAGAGAGAGAGAGAGAGAGAGAGAGAGAGAGCACATCCTTGACAACAGCCTGCTTCATGCCCCCTGCCGTCACCCCCTCGAACTATCCCCCCCCCCCTCAACACATACACACTACACCTCCCTTACATCTCCCCTACCCCCTTAACGCCCGGATGTCCTACAACATAACTATAAATAAACACTGTTCTCTTAACCCTCCTATTCATAGCCACCACCACCACTACCACCACTGTGTCCTAACAACCGTCACCACCACCACCATCACTGCCTTAACAACCGTCACCACCACCACCATCATCAATACCGTTACCAATACACTACCACCAGCATCACCAGTATCACGAGTATCTACCACTATACCCCAACCACCACCACCACCATGTACCCCAAATAGTATAGCATACCCAAAACACCATCACCACCACCACCATAACCACTATCAATATGCCCTAACCCCATCACCACCACCACTACCACACTGTATACCCAAACCACCTTCACCACCACCACCACACCATACCCCAAAACACAACCACCACCACCATTGTATACCTCGACCATCATCACCAACCTCAACACCATCACCATTGTACCCAAACCACCACCACCACCACCATTACTAGTCGCTATGCCCTATTCACCCCCACAACAACTACCACCATCACATTTGACCTCACCACATCTAAGCTTTCATATTGATCCGTAACTTAAATAGAGCAAAGAAGTGCGCACGTTACATGCCTGATAATAGTTCGTCCATAAAGATGAAGTTGTAACAGCAATAAATAAAAAGCAAAACACACAAACTAGAGCTTTTATTTGCCTTCTGATTTCCGGTGTATTTGTGATGGGTGGGCGTTTGCACTGACGAGAGAGAGAGAGAGAGAGAGAGAGAGAGAGAGAGAGAGAGAGAGAGAGAGAGAGTTACAACCAATCACCACTGTATTGGAAGCTGGGGCAGTAGTAGTAGTAGCAGTAATAGAAGTGGATACACACAAACCCAGCCACTTGCTATCAACCGCCACCATTACTCGTAGCAGAGATAATGGTGATGGCAACGGCGAGTCAGTAGTAGTGGTGATGGGAGGGGGGGAGGGAGGGAAGGGGGGTGGGTACTGGGTAAGCGATAGTGGTGGTGGTGTGCCAGGAGAGGCCAGAGGAGGGGGCGAGTGACAATGCTGGTGGTGGTGAGTGGGTGAGTGCAGGGAGGAGTTGGTGATAGTGATGGTGGCTGTGGTGCATGATAGTGGTGGTAGCGAGTGGAGACAGGCAACCCCCTAACACACACACACACACACACATACATACAGGGTACACGAGCGGCTAGAAGAGATGGCCAAAGTATCCCCTACACACACACACACACACACAGCATTGGAATTTTTCTCTCGTGAACGGAGGGGTGCAGGACAACGCTCCCTGCACACACACACACACACAGGGGGCTACAAAACAAGAGACAGCCGCCCACCCCTGACGTAATGACGCTCTAATCGCTAGGAAACATGACAAAACAACCTCCTGACGACACTAAACACCCGCCCATCGCTCGCCGCTGCCATCACCCTCTTTAGACACGGGACACGGAACTGACAATAACACGAGAATAAATGGAATGTCGGAGGACCCAGTACACCGCCATAACTTGTCTCGCGGAGCACGGGATGGCGAAGTGAGCGCAGTTTGCATCATACCAAACGATGAGCATCAAAGGCAAGTCGTCGTGGGCACGGGTGTGTGTGCGTGTGTGTACCCAGGGCGAGGCGTGGAGGCCGCGGACATGACTGGTTCAGCGGGAAGGCAGGCACACCGGGCGGGCGGGAGCCAGGGAGAGGTAGGTAGCAGGAGGGGAGCAGGGCCGAGCAGCAAACCCAGTTTCCCTCTGAGTCACCGCTGGTCCCTGCCTCTCCCATCTCCTCCTCCCGCTCCTGCCTCCCCTGCGCGTTAAGGAGGGAAGGAGACCCGCGCGGCTGGTGGATAATATGAGCTGGAGGAACCTGCTTTTGGGCTGACTGTGAGCGAGTGCCACACACTGCCGATGGGAACGTGTGTGTGCAGCGAGGGGATGGGTGAAGGAGGAGAGGGAGTAAAAAGGGGGGAAAGCCCTCATTGTTCTCAGCCACGATTCACGCCTGTTGCGAGGGCGCGCGCGCGTCAACACACACACACACAGGAGCCTAGTAGTCTTCAGGCAGGGAAGGGGAGGGAAATGACGCCAGGTCCACCGGTATGCTGTGTTCACCTGTGCCGCCCCACCTTCGCGGACCTGCGGCGGCGGGGCTCACGTGGTGCGGGGGGCGGCGTGCCACCCGCTATGGCTTCCTCGCGGCCTGGCAACAGTTTTCCGCCCCGCGTGGCTGCAGGGCTGGCGGCCGGCACGCGGGAAACACCTGCTGCCGACGGGGGCCCAAGCTTCCGGCGTGCACCCCCCCACCCACCCCCCTGCCTAAGTAACTACCACCTTGCCCATGTCCTCCCAGTTACACTATTCCCCCACCACCACAGCCTTGCCCACACCCTCCCAAACACTGCATAACACCCCTTCGACCCACCTGCTCACCGTCCCTCTACCACTTACATGCCCCCCACCTATTGACTTTCCCCTACCCCCATCACAAACATCACCCCAACAAGCTACACCACTTACTTGCCCTTTCATCACCTCACCTGTCTATACCCCGTCCCATCAACACTAACGCACACCTGCCCAGCCACCACCACCACCCTTATCATTCAACCGTCACTCCTCTACCCCGTCAATAACTAGACACCTTCCCCACTTTGATGCTACGGCCTCGTCCATCCCACCCCATCCCTGTTCTCCCCAATGACCTAATAAGCGAACCGTTCCCCTCTTTGAGCTAACACGTTTGATCTCAACTTTCAGACACTTATATTTTACCCTTACTCTTTCTGATTTATCATTGCCCTCACCACCGTTTCTCTCTCTCTCTCTCTCTCTCTCTCTCTCTCTCTCTCTCTCTCTCTCTCTCTCTCTCTCTCTCTCTTTCAACAGCATCAAATTATCACCACTGTTACCAACACTACAGCCACCCCACCTCCCTCACCTCTCCTTTTTAATCCCCTCAACCTTCAACGCCTTTCTATTACACTCTCAATCACCCCATACGCTCCCCCCATCCCCCCTCCACCATCCCCAGGGGTTCTCCAGCACGCCTCTCGCCTCCCCTAACAGTTAAAATGTTATGACTCTTAGGACCCCGAGGCAATACTGAGCCTTGAAAGGTTTACACAGACTTTTTACATGATTCAGTTCGATGCTGGAGGCGGTATTGATATTTGGCAAGTCTTGCTACCAACATTTTATTCAGACTCAAGAGGTTTGTTTTTATTTTCGTTTATAAGCGTAAAGATTTTGTTTCAGAGTTCGTTTTTTTTTGGTGTGTGTGTGTGTCAGTCTATAGCGCCGGTAGGCTTCCTTGGGGGGCCTGGATGGTAGTCGGCCCCAGCCCGTCATGGCGCAGACAAGTTTTATAATGGCGCCATCTTTTCTTGGCTCATGCTGCCCCCCGGAGTTCGTTCTTGATTTACTTGGACGGTTTCCTCTAGAGTCCGGGTTGATGGGTGGTCTTCAGGAGAGCAGGTGGGTAGTCTGAAGCCACTCGGCGGTGACTGAAAAATCCCAGGTGATAGCGGCGGATTCGAACCCGCGTCGTCCATCACGCGGTGAATGCGGGGCCCGCGCGCTAACCACTCAGCCACCGCCTACCCATTTATGTTCATATCTAAAAGCTCAGATGTTTTGTTTTCGTGTTCGTGTGCTCTCTCTCTCAGATGTTTAGTTTTCGTGTTCTCTCTCTCTCTCTCTCTCTCTCTCTCTCTCTCTCTCTCTCTCTCTCTCTCTCTTTGTTTGCACGGAGCCAGACAACACAGGCGGCGCGGTGCAGCAGGAGACATGACAACCCGCCGTGCCTCTGCCTGGCTCGGCCCTCTCGCTGCGGCCGGATTAAACCATCACACCGCCACAGCAACGCGTGCGGTCGACTGTCAGGCTCTGGTGAACCCGTTATTGTGCCACCACCTTTTACTTATTCTGGCACGCATGGCTGTCTACGTCTCCTTCTTCCCCTTCTCTCAGATCTACGTTCGCCCTTAAAGGCATGCTAAGGTCGGTATTGTTGTTAGATGCTTTCGCCTCTCGCCCCCACTATTTCCAAAGGCCAAAAATGAGATCAGTTGGGTTCTAATGAGTGGTATTTTAGGTTCACGGTACGGAGGAAGGGTCAAACTACCACCAGGGTCATAAAACTACCCTTGGCAATGCTCACAAAACTCATACGAAAGCCAAAAATGAGGTCAGTTGGGTTCTAATGAGTGGTATTTGAGGTTCACGGTACAGAGGAAGTGTCAAACTACCACCAGGGTCATAAAACTACCCACGGAAATGCTCACAAAACTCATACGAAAGCCTTGTCAAACGTTCTTTCGCCTCTCGCATAAATTATTTCCAAAAGCCAAAAAAGATATCAGTTGGGTTCTAATGAGTGGTATTTTAGGTTCACGGTACAGAGGAAGGGTCAAACTACCTCCAGGATCATAAAACTACCCTCGGAAATGCTCACAAAACTCATACGAAAGCCTTGTCACATATACTTTCGCCTCTCGCATAAACTATTTTCAAAGGCCAAAAATGAGACCAGTTGGTTTCTTATGAGCGGTGTTTTAGGTTCACGGTACAGAGGAAGGGTCATACTACCACCAGGGTCATAAAACTACCCTTGGCAATGCTCACAAAACTCATACCTTGTCAAATATGTGTTCTGGTCACCTTACTATAGAATGGATATGAAAATGTTAGAATCGGTGCAGAGGAGGATGACTAAGATGATTCAGGGGTTGAGAAACTTGCCATACGAGGAAAGACTCAAACAGTTAAACTTGCATTCTCTAGAAAGGCGAAGGGTGCGTGGAAACATGATCGAGGTTTATAAATGGATGAAGGGCTTTAATAAGGGGGATAGTCATAAGGTTTTGTTGGTAAGAGAACCGGGTAGGACACGAAGTAATGGGTTTAAACTGGATAAATTCAGATTCAACAGGGACATAGGCAAAAATTGGTTTACTAACAGGGTGGTGGATGAGTGGAATAGGCTTAGCAGTCATGTGGTGAGTGCCAATACAATTGTCACATTAAAAAATAGATTAGATAAATTCATGGACAGCGATATTCGGTGGGGTTAGATACACGGAAGCTTAGGGTCAAAGGAGCTGCCTTGTACAGGCCTACCAGCCTCCTGCAGACTACTACGTTCTTATGTGTGCTAGGGCGACGAAGTGTTTAAGAAAATGACCCTAATTACCTCAGTTAGTCTATAATGAGCTCACAGTTTGCTCACTCGGACACGCACGATGTCTCTTTCTCTCCCTTGCGTCTACCTCGGCTTCTCGTCCCTAAGATAAAGCAACACTAAGCGCCTGACCTATTCTCCGCTAATGACCTAACGAGTTGGAACACTAACCTTTCAGAGAGGCGATAAAACTGTCATTACACTATCTCCCCACTTCTCTCTCTCTCTCTCTCTCTCTCTCTCTCTCTCTCTCTCTCTCTCTCTCTCTCTCTCTCACACACACACACACACACGTCAACGCCTCGGAGAATCGTGCGTCTTGTGCTGACATACTTCATGACATTGAACACACCTCTCTCTCTCTCCCCGTCCTACCTACCTACCTAACCACCCTCCCTCCCTCCCCTCACTTGCCTGCCTGCCTGCCTCAACCTTCCAGCCAGTCTTCGAAGGGTCACCCAAGTCAACATCCACGTGACAGGCGACATAGAAAGGGAGGAGGACGCAGACAGACAGACAGACAGGCAAGACTCCTCTAAACCCTCACCACAAAGGGAGGTATTAGTGGACTCAGAATTGATACTATTATAAGACTTTCGCTTCTCACATCAGCCATTTCTAAAGGTCACAGAGGGGGTCAGTCGGGTTCTAATGAGTGTTTCTTGAGGCTCACGGTACAGGAGAAGGGTCACACTATACCACCAGGGTCATAAAACTACTCCTGGAAATGCCCACAACTCCTACGAAAGCCTTGTGAAATGTGTGTTCTTGAGCGGCGAAATGTCTTGAAATACGACCCTAAGACTTTGCTGTCATCCTTGTTGCTAACCTATTGCTACCTCTATTTACGTTCTTGTTGCTGATACTGCTATTACTACTGCTACTCCCAATATCCCTTGTGCCGGTGGAAGGTGCGGGTGAATAGTGAATGGAAAGCTGAGTCAACAGAGAGAGAGAGAGGGAGAGAGAGCAGAGGTTCGGGGATGAGAGCACAAGATCAGGGATGCTGGCGTGAGATGGAGTGATGAAGGTGAAGAAGTGAGGGAGAGGGAGGGAGAGGGAGAGATGGAGTGATCGAGGGAGGGAGAGGGAAGGAAAAAAGGGGGTCACGTGATTCACCAGCGACAGTATATATAAGCAAGGTCTGCCACTTTCCCTCTGAGCAACCCTGACACTGCCTCTCTTCAGCCACCCTTACCGTATACGTTCCCCACCTAAACCCTCCCTCCCCACCCCTACCTTACCTTACCTTCCTTACCCAAACCCTCCCTCCCTACTCCCAACACACTTTCCCCTTCACAAACCCTTACCGTACCTTCCTTACCCAAACCCTCCCTTCCCGTCTTCCCCTTCACACCCCTACCTCCCTTCACCCATCCTTACCTTACCTTCCTTACTCAAACCCTCCCTCCCTACTCCCAACCCACTTTTCCCTTCACAAACCCTTACCGTACCTTCCTTACCCAAACCCTCCCTTCCCATCTTCCCCTTCACACCCCTACCTCCCTTCCCATCTTCCCCTTCACACCCCTACCTCCCTTCATCTACTCTTACCTTTGCCCTTCCTTATCCAAACCCTCCCTTAGGCAAGCTCAACCCATCGCCCCGTTTACCTATACCCTAACACTGATCAGCCCTGACACACCTGCATTCCTCCACCCACCCTTACCTTGCCCTTCCTTACCCACACCCTCCCTCCCTTAGGCAAGCTCACCCCACCTTTCCATTTACCTATGACAAAGCTACTCTTCATCTCATCACTACCCATTTACCTATTTTTTTCGTACTTCTTAAAATAGTATTCCCTTCTCCACTTATTGATTTGTGAATAGAGGAGGGATAAGGGAGAGGATGGAGGGATAGGGAGAGGAAGGAAGGAGGGATAGAGAGAGGAAGGAAGGAATAGGAGGAAGAGGAATATGGGAGATAGGCGGAGGGTGTGGAGTGGGGAAGGGATAGAAAGGGGAAGGTAAATGAGAGAGAGAGAGAGAGAGAGAGAGAGAGAGAGAGAGAGAGAGAGAGAGAGAGACGTTCACCTTTTAACAGGTAAAATATTGGCCATAACAATTCGTCACGGTGACAGGACAAAGATGCATGCGTGCGTGCGTGCGTTAAGCTAAATGTCCTCTCTCCCTCATCTGCTCTCTTTTCTTTTCCTTTCCTTCTCCTTAACTCTTTCCTTTCCTCTCCCTCCCTCCTCTGCTTTCCTTTCCTTTCTCTCTCCTACCCATCCATTCCTCTCTCTCTCTCTCACTCTCTCTCTCTGGTTCCTTCCCTTCCTCTCTCTCCTATCTTCTGCCTTCCTTTCTCCTTTCTCTCCACCCGGAAACTCGCTTCAGCGTCTCTCCTCTCCCTTTCTCTCTCCTCACCCGGAAGCTCCCTCGTCGTCATCGTTTACGTTTTTCCCCGCCCTGCGCAGACCGGTCAAGTGTTTCACGTGCTCGCCTAGTCACCGCAGAAATGACACGCGCACGAAGTGGACTATGATTTTTTTTTTTTTCATGGGCTCAACTTTCACACAGGCGGAGAGGTCTTGCTTCTCTCTCTTTCTCTCTCTCACGTCACACAGGGAGGGAGGGAAGGGGGAACAGATCACGGCGGTGCTTTTCAAATAATCACAAAACCACATCCCGCCCAGCCAGTCACGTCATCGTCACGTCTTTTTATATCCTGGCAGGCCACGAGGAGGTCCCAGGGGTTACAAGGGGAATAAATTAGGCTGGTGTGCGGGGGGATGGGGGGGGGAGCTATTGTACACTGGGGATGGGGGGGGGGGGCTATTGTACACTGGGGATGGGGGGGGGGCTATTATACACTGGGCCTGGGGGTTGTACTGAGTGTGAATAAAATGTGTGATTATCCAGTCTGCCAATGACGGACCCAAGGATTACATGGGTTATACGGATTACATGCTGATCGAGGGAGAGGGAATGGAGTTCTATGGGTATATATTTCCACGTATAACTGTAAACATCAACGGTAAATATCCACGACTTCTATCTAATGACGAGACGCGGTGATTAGTTTAGGGAGTGCAAATCTAAACCAAGTACATTATTTTGTTGAGGGACTTTTTTCCATTTTTATATTAACTATGTCTATGTGTGTGCAGTAATATCATAGCTAAAGATAAGGTATTCAGTCTACACCGCCCCCCCCCCAAAAAAAAAAAAAAATGTAAAGCCCCCAGCTGTTTACTTAACTAACTACGAATTGCCTGCCTACATTTACGAGCAACAAACATCTATGTGCAGCAAATGTTAAGGGCCAGTCTTACAGTCCAATACAGCAAGTTCGTAAGCTCCCTAAGCAGACACAAAATACGACGAAATTCCTTGTAGCTCTTGTGTTTGGCGTTGAGATAAAAAGGAGGGAATTTTAGAAAAGCACACAGGAAATTTCTTTATTAGTATCTGGTGTTGAGTAGAAATAACGGATCATTGTGGTGGATATGGATTGGTTTTGGCGCTTACAACAATGACTGGGGTGGACTGTCGAACTGGCCACAAGTCTTGCTGCACGCACTATGATCGTCCTATCGAAGTCATTCTCGGGGCATGCTCTGTGCACCTGACATTCCTGTGGACACGACAAGGTGGTGTTGCGGTGAATACTCATTAACCTATCAGTAGAAGGTGCCGTAACCCCCACCCCCCAGGAGCCAGCAGCGGTTTCCTCGATAAATTTCTTCCGCCCGCCACGGAGGGAAGGCAAGTGAAAAAAGTGAGGGATGAATTACGAGCCCACAGCGACAGCCAGTGGCCACAGCTTGGAGGAATGGCCCGGCATGCCGACTACATAAACATTTAAGCGCTGACACGACCCAGTCACCCAGACCCTGGTCGGCTGCTCGCCCGTGTACCGCTACGGGCTGCTTCTGGGCGCCTGCCCGGAGGACCCGTGCCTCCGTCGCTGCTCGCCGGCTGTTACCCGTGGCTGTGGCGGCGGCGGAGGCGTCCCTACACCCGCCGGGACTTGAATTGCCCGCCCCCCCTTACAGGGCCGCCTTTGATCAAAGGCCCTGCTCCCCTATTAAGGGGTTAATCTTTACTGAACTGAACAACAACCAGACCCTTCACTCACCGCCGCCACCACCATCATCTTCAATCATTACCGCCACCACCACCATCTTCAATTACTACCACTACCACCATCTTCAATCACTTCCACCACCATCACCATCCTCAAATACTACAACCACTACCACCACCATCTTCAATCACTACCGCCACCACCACCACCATATTCAATCATTTACCACCACCACCATCACCACCTTCAATCCCACCACTACACTACGGTGAGAACAATATATATCGGTTGCAAGGAAGAGGAAGAGAAGAATAGAGGGGAGGGAAGGGAGAAGTGAGGGTTGAAGGGAGGAAGAGAGGAGGAAGGGGAGGAGTGAGCATGATTGGAGGGAAGATTATACAGGAGAGGAGGAGGAACATTAGGAGGAAGAGACACAAGGAGGAAGATGAGGAGAGGATAGAAAGAAGATAAAGGGGGAGATAATAGCAACTGTAGGTGAAAACAATATATAAGTCACTGTACATCCTTTAAAAAGATGACAACTCCATCTACTTCCTCTAACGCTCATCTTCACCTTGGTCGCCACCCCCTCCTCCTCAACAGCCTTGAAGCGAACAACCACCTGTTATTCGTGACCCATCATTTCCTCGTTCTCACACACCCCTACCCCTGGCGTGACTCACGAAGATTCTGCAACCACCACCACCACCACCACCACCACCACCAAGACTCTTCCTGCTTCCTGCCGCTAACAACACTGCACGAACACACACGCCACCAGAACACGACGCAGGGGGATACATGAGTCCGTATTCTTAAACGTATCTTCATCTCAGTTTGTCTGTTTGAAATGCCTCTCGTAGAAGTTGATGCTTTTTTCATGGACTGTTTTGTGATCCTAGGGATAGTTTTACACGACCTTTGCACCTTGAACGGGATAATCACTCATGAAAACCCGGTGTATTCTCTCTGTGGCCTTGGAAAATAGCCGTAATGGGAACCCGATACGTTAAGGAATAGCCTAATTATGGAGCACAGCCTCACCAGACCAAACCCGCACTGCATCGTGGAAGTTTATTTTTTCTTACACAAGGTAGTGATTCTTGTATTTTATGATCTGGTCACAAAAACACGAGTCACGGCGCTGCGGGAACCAATACGTAGATGTCGCTTGCCTGACATCCGCCCCCCCCAAAAAAAAAAATCCCGGGACAGATCTTCCGGTGGTATAGACAAAGATGCTTCAACCGCCGTCTCTCTCTCTCTCTCTCTCTCTCTCTCTCTCTCTCTCTCTCTCTCTCTCTCTAAGAATATATACAACAGGTTAATAAGTGGATGAAGGAACATTTTGAGAAGTATGAAGAATGACACACAAACACAGGTCCAGAGGATGATCAGATCGTGGTGAATGACACACACACATATACACAAGGTGGCAGCGGCGTCTTTTGCTTCTTATCACACCCGAATGCGTGGCGGTTGGGTTCACGGGCAGGGCGGGGCCTCGTGACGCCAGTCCCCCCACGGTCCCTCCACCCTTATTATGTACTGACTGGAACACCGCCTCTATGGGGGTGCCACGTGCAGGGTGCATGACAAGGGAAGAATTGCACCAGCCACCGCGTTTCTAGGTCGAGGTAACATTTTAAACATAAGGGTAGGTACACACACACACACACACACACACACACACACACACACACACACACACACACACACGTAAACCCCAACAAAAATAATGAGAAATTCCACACAGATGCAGTATACAGAAGCTCTTTTGCCTCGATTTAAACACATTCATAAAACCAGCTATATTTGGGTGCATGTTGGCAATATTTAAATAACTGAAGGAACGACGCAGCCTCTTGCACATGCTTCTGAATACAGTATACCTTCCCCATGCCTACCTTCTTTCCTTCAGCTGATAAATAAAAAATAATTCCGCCCTTCCCCACGACTAACCGGATGGTATTGATCTTATTTATACCTGGTCACGAAGCCGTCTCACGCAATGACTATCAAAACATCTGCACGCAATGGTTATTAACTTCTGAAAGCACGATAGATACACGGCTTTCTCAGTCAACACTTCTACACTGCTCATCCGACACAGCAATGAAGAAAGCAGAAATACACCCCTCTGGAACTATGCTGGGAATTACGACTATATGAGACAACTTCATGTTTTCTCCTCATATGCAACTTAATGTGTTCTCTTCTTATATGTAACAACTTCAGCTGTTCTCTTCTTATATTAGCAACTTCATGTTTTCTTCTTATATGCAACTTTGTGTTCGCTTTTTATATGCAACTTCATCTGTTCTCTTCTTATAGGCGTAGCATGTAGCGGACCTTTTCTCAAATTCCTACCCTTCCTAAGTTAAAGTCTACCTAGGCGTTGAATTTCACCTCAAGCCGACAGTCATCCTCACACCACAAGTCTGAGCGGTTATCTGAGTGGCGTCAAGTTTCATAACCAATTCAGGCGACAAGAGAACGCGGCTAATATTTCTTTAATTTGATGTTTGCGTCACAACCTTGCGTAATGCCATAGAAAGCAAGCCATCTATTATTTATATCATCTTTTTATGAACTATTTTTTGCTTTATCCGAACAAGTAATATATACAGCATATTTATCAAGTTTAAAGTGCGCGACAAGCAGTAATTTTACGCGTTAGTGCCTCGGACACTTTTAAACTTTTAAATCCAGTATAATTACAACTTTGCTGGAGGTGGCGGCGGCATGAATCAAACTAAGTAGGTAAATAGTACGTATAAAAAAGTTTACCACAGTGCCAGTAAATTTATATTAGGTTCATGGGTTGGGTTAATTACCGCTGCATTACTTTACTTATTATTATTATTATTATTTACATTGGGCGTTCCAACGTGGGATAAGCGTTGTATATGTACCGCTGAAACAAGAACATCGTGGGACAGAATGCTCTGTACTATCACATTAGCCTATAATGTGACACACTACTTTTACAGACAATAGTAAAAGCCAACTTCACGGTACAACAGTGGCTTTGTAATCGCCTGAACCAAACTGTACAACCTCCTACACTCCATAATGGTTAAAGGTTTTCGATGTAACGCCAGACCAGATACAAAACAGATGCTCGTGTAGTGACCTCAAATTTCTAAACTTAAATATGAACACCAAACACTACACAAGAAGGAATTTTCGAAGTCTTTGATGTTGGTTTGGAGGCTTACTAACCCATCATGGCGCACTGTGAACGTAGCCCTTAATGTACTTCATGGGACCAGCAGGATGATGGATGGCCGCCGAGTGTCTCATAACTCAGCCCCCTTTACTGAGAAGACACGGCATTTACGGTGACACCAGCAACAGTAAATTTGGGGGGAGTGTTGAACGCGAATTAAGTTGCGGCTTCTTTCTCTCTTCCCCCTCACACTTTAACGGGACCCCAAGATGAGCTGTGTGTATGTGTGTGTGTGTGTGTAGCAACCTGAATCTCGCACAAAAAAGCTGTGAACCCAACGCCTCTCCTCACGGCATGCGTCTCTCTAAGCACCTGCAGCTGTGGTGGTGATGGTGCCCTGATAGAGAAGAGTAATCTGACAACGACCCAGCCTCTAAACGACCATTTATCGGTGTTCTTCAAACTCAAGGTCAGTAGAATGACTTTTTTTCAAACCACTCCTACCATGTGCCTCCGGCTGCTGCCTGGTATCTTGTTATCAGTGAGTGAAAAGGTGGCAGTCTAAGTCAAATAGTATTCCATCCTGCCTCTTACTTTATTTTTTCCTATAGTTGCGCCATCCGTTATTAGTCACCGAGCTGCTTCCGTTAATGTAAAGAATGAAGTACGTACTATACCCTGGAAAGTTCCAGTGGCGGTGGTGGTTGTCTGATGTTCTCACGGCAAACGAGCAAACAAGACACTGGCAGACAGGGAGACAATCTAAATGTGGACATCAGTGCACGGCTAAACGATTGTTCCTACACACACACACACACACACACACAGTCTAGCTTGCAAAGGTCACTAAGAAGGAAACTGAACATGATGGTTAACTATCATCATTACACGCCTAGATCCGTTGCCTTCACTTAAAGCACACTTGTAGGCGATGAGTACATAATTCTAACCCTCGCACTCAGTTCTCCTGTTTGAAAAGGCTCTCGTAGAAGCTGCTGGGCTTTTCATGGACTGCTTTGTGATTCTAGTGATAGTTTTACCCGGCCTTTGCACCCTAAACTGGAAAATCACCCATGAAAACCCGGTTAATTGATCTTCTCTGTGGCCTTTGAGAACAGTCGTAATAGGAGCCCGATACGTTTTAGAATAAGGACCAGTCTGTTCCTTCCTTCCTCCCTCCCTCCGTCACACACACACACACACACACACACAGCTAGTTCGCCCCTTATCGTTTTACTTTTACAACAATAAGAACGCATATTACAATGTTATCTAAGGCGGGGGCAAAGCTTCAGAAGGGGCCCCTCGCAACTTCACCTCCCTGGGCATAGCTTTTTCTTCTCTTCTTTCCTACATTCACGAAAGCAACTCAGTAATGATGTATAATAAAGAACGTTGATGATAATAATAATAATAATAATAATAGTAATAATAAAAGTACGAGGGAACACACACACACACACACACCTCCCCTACACACAATATACGTTTTTCGAGGGCGTTTTAAGGTCTAATTATATCATAAAGCCATAAAGAAGAGTTTGTGTTGCATTATAAGCATTGATATTTATTATGAAGTGGTAAAAAAGTGGACTAACCAGAGACATGTTACTCCGTGAGGGTCAGGAAAGAATGGAGTAACAATATTGTTCTAAGACTAACGTAAAGTGATTGTAAGATGTTTTATGTGTAAAAATAGATGGAAACAATAATTCCCAGCATAATATAATACAATAGTGCCCTTGTGTGCATATGTGTAAGGGGCCCACGCCGACCTAGACGCTCCAATCAACGGCCTAAAACACCTGTCACGTTCTTACCTTAATGATCAGCTCCACCTCAGGCACCGTCCCGTTCTCCTGGCCGTTGGTTTCCTCAGACATGCTTCCTGAACGTATTATAACTTGCAGAGGATCAACGTAGTCCACCTTCAACTAGCGCCAACGTGACACTGGCCGTTCCACGTTCTCCAGCACCCACCACCAACGCTGCCGGGGGTGAGTTGTCAGACGCCTCCACCCGCACATCAACTATTTACAAAGGCCTAAAAAGGGATTAATCGAGTTTTCATGATGGTTTCTTCACATTCATGGTACAGAAGAAGGGTTAAACTACCACCGGGGTCATAAATCTACCCCTGGAAATGCCCGAAACGCTCACGAAAGCCTTGTCAAATATGTGTACTTGGGCGGCGAAAGGTTTGACGATACGTTGCCAGGGGTCGGTATTCTGACGTTTCCAGTCCACCCCGCACATCAACTATTTCCAAAGGCCTAAAAAGAGATTAATCGAGTTTTCATGATGGTTTCTTCACATTCATGGTACAGAAGAAGGGTTAAACTACCATCGGGGTCATAAATCTATCCCTGGAAATGCCCATAACGCCCACGAAAGCCTTGTCAAATATGTGTACTTGGGCGGCGAAAGGTTTGACGATACGTTGCCAGGGGTCGGTATTCAGACGTTTCCAGTCCACCCCGCACATCAACTATTTCCAAAGGCCTAAAAAGGGATTAATCGAGTTTTCATGATGGTTTCTTCACATTCATGGTACAGAAGAAGGGTTAAACTACCACCGGGGTCATAAATCTACCCCTGGAAATGCCCATAACGCCCACGAAAGCCTTGTCAAATATGTATACATGGGCGTTTGACGATACGTTGCCAGGGGTCGGTATTCTGACGTTTCCAGTCCACCCCGCACATCAACTATTTCCAAAGGCCTAAAAAGAGATTAATCGAGTTTTCATGATGGTTTCTTCACACTCATTGTACAGAAGGAGGGTTAAACTACCACCGGGGTCATAAATCTACCCCTGGAAATGCCCATAACGCCCACGAAAGCCTTGTCAAATATGTATACATGGGCGTTTGACGATACGTTGCCAGGGGTCGGTATTCTGACGTTTCCGCACATCAACTATTTCCAAAGGCCTAAAAAGAGATTAATCGAGTTTTCATGATGGTTTCTTCACATTCATGGTACAGAAGAAGGGTTAAACTACCATCGGGGTCATAAATCTATCCCTGGAAATGCCCATAACGCCCACGAAAGCCTTGTCAAATATGTGTACTTGGGCGGCGACAGGTTTGACAATACTTTGCCAGGTGTTGTCATTCTCAGAAGTTTCCAGTCCACCCCGTACATCAACTATTTCTAAAGGCCTAAAAGAAGATTAATCGGGTCCTCATGAGTGTTTTTTTAGGTTCACGGTACAGAAGAAGGGTTAAACTACCACCAGGGTCATAAATCTATCCCTGGAAGTGCCCAAAACGCCCACGAAAGCCTTGTCAAATAGTTGAGTTTAAGCTCCGAAAGGTCCAGATTGTCGTACTGATCACCTTGTATTTTCCGGTTTTCTGACCCCTTAACGATTAAAAAAGATCATCAATTAACGGTTTAAACAATGAAGTTGACTGGATATCGTTAGCTGTATGGGTGCGATGGATTTTTGGCTCGGAAATCGGGAAATAGAAATTGATGTACAGGACGATCTGATACAATTTCCTCCACCACCGCTGCCAGACTCTCGTCCTCCCCTCATTGTATTCAACGATTTCTCCTCTAAAAGCGTCACTCCTATATAGATAACGATATTTATTTGGAGTTATTGTTCAAATCGTTAATACTTGATGTTGTTTTGCACTAGTTATGGGTTAGGTAATGAAGAAAACGATGTGGTGAGTACGATAACTTGGTAACTCTGTCCACCGCTTCAAATGTCTCCAGTTGCCATATACACGTCGAGGATTGTTACTAAATTTATTACATTATCCATATTTACAGCTATTCCTTCACGATATTATGATAAAAGGACCCATCACTTCAAATGTCTCCGGTTGCCAAATACACACTGTTGATCATTGCCCTTTTTATTACATGATTCATATTTACAGCTATTTCACGATATAATGACAATATAGCCTAAATAAATTTACACTTATTCTATACATCAGTGAGTTTCCCAAGGTACGTTTTTATATATATTTTGTCTGGTCCCTCCAGAAAGGTATCAGATGGTATAATTATATATGTCATTTTATAACTGTGCATCCTACAGCTGCGAAAATTGTAGCTACCTATTGTTATTTTAAGTATACTGTCGGTAGGTAGGCTACTTTATAATTCATCAATTCTTCCATTTCATTGTACTACCTTAAAATGTAGCTACTGACTCAGGGTAAAGATGGCATGCTCCTCCCTTCTCCTTTGTTGTGTCTGCAACAATAAACTTATCAAATATCGATCAATCATCTGTTTGCCCTGATTTCTCCTACAATTTCTGGGTTGTTACTCTCCTATTTTGGTTGTCTGTCTGTTATTATTTCTACGCATGATATGATCTGGAGCTACAAGCACGGGAGGTTTCTTATCCTCAATCGTCATTTAAATATTGTCAACCTCTATATCTGTTCCCTTACTGAATAAGCTACTCGTATGATGGTCGCGTCTTCAGCAATCATGACCTCCCTTTGCTTCTCCTCCTCCTCAACCCAACAGCTTTCGTTCTAGGCCTTTACAAGCTCTTCCTCAATCCCCACAGTTTCCTTTCCTACACCAACAATTCCTTCTCCACCCCCTCAGTCTCATCCTTAACCCCCATAACTTTCCATTTAACTCCACAGCTTGCTCCTCAACCTTCAGAATCTATACTCAACATCGGCGACCTTCTCATCCCCCACAACCTAGAGTACTCCTCGACCACCACAATCTCCTTCCTAGCCCCCACAACCTAGAGTACTCCTCGACCACCACAATCTCCTTCCTAGCTTCAGACAAAGATCTAGAATGCATTTGAAAAAAAAAAAGGATGGTAAAATCCGACTGTCAGTTCCTCGTAGTGTGCCCCGAGTAACGCTGATCACTGCGGTCACTACTCGAGAGCTCCAGCAAGAAGATATTTGATAAAAAAAAAGGCCCAGTCTCGGACAGATGGGTAAGTAGAAAACGACGATAATAGCAGTACAAGACAGTTATGAAATAAAGTACGCCCAGAACGTCCTTTGTCTCCGGCCTTGTGAACACTGAGCATAACTCCGCGGCTCAGTGGCCACTGCTCGGGCGGGCGAGTGTGTCCAAGGGCTCGCTGGGTAGGTAATGGTGTTGACCCGACATATTTCCGGCGCAGAGAGGCAAGGGGCGTGGACGGGTAAGTGGAGGAGTGTAAGCTTCTTGTCCGGCAGAGTTCAAGGATTAACTTTGTTTCGTTAGCGGTTTTTCTTCTTTTCATTGACTGAACCAAAGCGAAGAGAAAGCATTTTTTTTGTCGCGATTTTGTACAATATCACATGTGAGAAAAGGAATATATACATATATATATATATATATATATATATATATATATATATATATATATATATATATATATATATTTATATATATATATATATATATATATATATATATATATATATATATATATTAGCAGCAGAAGCAGCAACAGTAGTAGTAGTAGTAGTAGCTAGTAGTAGTAGTAGTAGTAGTAGAGAAGATGGCGCCACTATAAACACTTGCCTGCACCATGACGGGCTGGAGCCGAATACCATCCAGGCCCCTCAAGCAAGCCTACCGGCGCAATAGGCATAGACGTAAAAAAAAAAATAGTAGGAGCAGGTGCAGGCTGTGTAGCTTCCTGCAGACATTTCTTTACGTACACTTGCGAGAAAAAATAGTAAAGATATGATCGTCATTAGTACAATTGCCTCTTCATTAATGGTAGACATTTCAACATTATTTTTTTTCTCAGCACCCAGGGGGCAGGGGCGCTGCTCTCGGAGACCTCACCCCTTCCTAAAAAATGGATAGGCTACTGTCCTGTAATCATTGAGTGATTGTCTAACCTGAGTCTGCTCTCCGTTATTATATTGCTTCCCTTTGCTTCCGAAATTCTGTCCGTGATGCACCTAATGGTGGTGAGTTACCCCTGTCTTTAATCTAAAAAAATGAAGATGCAAACGTGTGCAGCTTCATACATGAGCGATAAATCAACAAGTGGATGCGTTCGTTTGGTATTGAGAACATCTTAAAAGCTTCCGTTCATGCCTCAGCGGCCTGTATGCACAGCCACCCCTGGGATGAGCGGCGAGGGGAGGCCGAGCGGCTTACGGCAGTGAGTAAATGAGGGGAAAGCAATGATCCGACCCCCACACACGGCGCAGATTACTGCCGCCCACGCTGCCAAGTGTTAACAGCACGCGAGACTGATTAAAACATAAATATTAACAATCATGTATATATCAACGTGTGGTAAGACGGGGGCCGAAGCTGATGCCTCAAGGAGCCAGGCTGGGGCAGGGAGGGGCCGGGGGAGCATGAGTTGGACAGGGACTGACGGCCACCTCGCGATCCAACACCGAAAAGCTTGTCCCTGGCAGGTGATCATCCTACATCTGTGTTGCCGTGCCGCCGGGCGCCCAGCACGCCCAGATATAAGGCTGTCCGCAGCTTGGCAGACTCACTCCTCTCCTGACTTGCCTTTCCACCATGAAGATCGTAAGCATTGCCGTGCTTACTTGTGGTCTAACGATCTCCTCATCCTTCAGCCCTGCAGTATCTTGACTCCTGACTCTCTTTCAGCTGCACCTCCTCTTGATGGTCGTGGCGGCGGCGGTGGGCAGGGTGGTGGCCCAGCAGAAACCAGGCCTGGTGCTGGATGACCCGTCTGACCTGCAGGACCCCTCGTGGGTGCAGCCGCCTCGCTTCCACTATCGCGGCTTCCATCGTCCTCAAGTTGGAGCCGGGTGGCCGTGACCACTCATCTGCTTCTCCTTAGATCCGGTCACGACGAACTGCTGGGCCCTTTGTCCGTCACCCACCCACCGCTCGGTTAACACCACAGTATATTAAACTCTGAAGAAACAGGATCAATACACTTCAAAAGTAATTGCTGGAATCAATACTTATACTGTCGGCCTTGCCATCAACTTTTTGTAACTTCAAGAATATAAACCAAATTCAGAGCGTTCTTATTTTCCTTTCCCTTGGACATGCTTGTATAGTTCAGCATATAGATCATATCCACTCAATTTCATCAGTCACATGGGTAACTCTTACACTGTGTAGCAAGATATCTATAGCTTTGAAAAATGATGACTGAGAGACGCCAAAAAGGGATGCTACAGCACAGCGAAGTGGTAACGAACCTGTGAAGCGCTGATTCGCGAGCTACGCAGGAGTGATGTTTTTTCCTTCTTCCTTGTTTTTACTATAAAATACAAATGCTCAGATTTCAGGAAGTTTCTGTTCGGAAGCGTTCCGTATGTGCGTGGAGAAAAGAGTTGGTTTGGTAGTGTGATGTGTAGGCTACATGATACTTCTTTTTTTATCGTTTTATTTCGTTGACCAAAAAGATGGGCTTGCTTTACTCTTGGACTGTGAAATGAGATGTTTTATTTTTAAGAATAACTCATGTTACTCTAAATGTAAGAGTTGGATTATCCGAAGTTGGGTCTGTTCTCCATGCCATCCCTACAGTGCTGGCAATGAAGGCGCTGTTACCAGACACTCCAGAGGGCTGTGCTTATGAAAAAAACTACTATTAGAAAGAAAACATTGAGGAAGATATCATCGACCTGTTTATCCAATAAAACTGAAAGTAATGCATTTTAAGTTTTAATGTAAAAATGATGAATGACAATGCCAAACTTTTCTTTACATTGCACAAAATACACATTCATAGTTTCAAAGGTAATATACAAGTAATAAATCAAAATATAAAAAATACACTTGATTTATATGTAGATTACAACACATCAGAAATGGTCTATGATTAACAGTAAGAAATTCTGTATAGTCCAATACTTATTAATTGATTTACATTTTAGTTCACAGTTGTGGGTTTGAGATGTAGATAAAGGCTCCCAAGACCTTAACCCAGTAGCAGCGACGGGCCAAATTTGTGGCTTCACCGTGTAGCAGCGACGGGCCAAATATGTGGCTTCACCGTGTAGCAGCGACGGGCCAAATATGTGGCTTCACCGTGTAGCAGCGACGGGCCAAATATGTGGCTTCACCGTGTAGCAGCGACAGGCCAAATTTGTGGCTTCACCGTGTAGCAGCGACGGGCCAAATTTGTGGCTTCACCGTGCAGCAGCAACGGGCCAAATTTGTGGCTTCACCGTGCAGCAGCGACGGGCCAAATTTGTGGCTTCACCGTGCAGCAGCGACGGGCCAAATTTGTGGCTTCACCGTGCAGCAGCGACGGGCCAAATTTGTGGCTTCACCGAGCAGCAGCGACGGGCCAAATTTGTGCCCTGAAATTTACCCCCAAAAATAGATGATACATAATCTGATCAGAAATGCTTTGATATATATTATGAAATAGTTTGTGTGAGGGGTAATTTTTTTTCATTTTTCTCGCTTGGAGGGACCATTAAGAAACATGATCCAAGCTGCTACCGGGTTAATTAATCCATGGGGAACCCTTCTGTTTGGTGCTAGTGTCTGCCTCACATCTTGAAAGCCCAGGTTCAATTCCCTGGCAGATTGTTGGGAAAAAAATATATTCTTCAGAATGTATTGAATTCTCGCATATTCTGAGAAGAGGAAATATCCCCCACAGGCCACAACACCGGTGGCTAGTGGTGGACCCATTGCTGTGTTGTTTCCCCATGAAGGGTTCAGAAAATAAAATACTTTGCATCTCTCGCAGGAGTTTTGTCCCATTACCATAGATCATGTGATATGAAGAAGTCCCATAAGACAAATGAAAGTGTAAAGAAATTAATTTAAATGGAAGGGAAGCCATGTAATGACCTGAGATGCAGATAAAGCCTCTAGAAAAGACCTTAAGCCACAGGGCACCTCTGGGTCAGCACTAGAGTGTCTGCCTAGTGTCTTGGGGCCCAATTTCATTCCCAGGCAGGTTGTGGGGAAAAAGATTCTTCTTCTGAACTGATCAAGTTCTCCTGTGATTAAAAGAGAGGAACTACCCCATGACATAACTGGGCCAACAGAGAGCATAGTTTAACAGAAGAAACTGAGGTTAGGAAGAAGTCTAGTGATGGATCTATCTCCATGTCAGTCGCAGATGTAAGTAGGGTGCTGAACCAAGTGCTCTAGATCATTAAAGAGAGCAAAGCTGTAGTCTTGTTCACCAGGCTGGTCAGTGGAGGAGGATGAAAGCCAAAGCTGGTGGTGAACATTGAATCTTAAGACGGGTTCCACAAAGGGTGTGCTCCATTTTAGAACTCAAGTAGTTAAAGAATTTTACACACTTGGTAGATTAAGGTGAGATAAACAGCACACACATATTTCTTGATAGAATGACAATTGAGTCTTACCAATGTGGTGCAATATTCTGAAGGATGTTAGAAGAAAAGTCTTAAAATTCAAAACAGCAAAACAGGCATCTGGATCATTTTCATCGTAAAGCAATTAGCATATTTAGAATCTGGATCTGGATAATAATGCGCAGGGCACCTATCAGGTGCATAACACGCATATGTAAGCATTTGCTACTGATATGTAATAAAATCTTAGAATGTTCAACAATAAGGCAAGCAGATCGTGTGACAGTATGCACAACTAAAACCATAAGTGTAATCTTGCAATGCCATGCTGACAGAGAGGCAAATATAAACCATAAAATACTATAGTTTCTTTGAACACTAACAAAGACAGCCACTGTCCCTAAATTCAGCAAAAACATATAAATACTAAATGACATGAATTTGTACATATGATGACTTATGTTGGCATCCCTATTCACATAATTTAAACACAATAAATAAAACTAGCAACTCTATTTACAGTGTGTACAGCTATGATATTTTGTTCATAAAAGCATTACAGATAAGACTCCGTCATCTCCCACACAGCAATGAGCGAATGAATGCATGTTACCATAAACAATCACCCGACATAAACATGAACTATAAGAGGAGGAAATCAGCTGTCCGCCCACTCCACAAACAGCCCCCGTCTCCCTGGCTGACAACAACAGTCACCACACCTAGAGAGCCAACACAGCCAGGTGAGAGAGGCACCGGATGGGGCTATTATTTTCCTGAACAACAGTGTTTGCTAGATAAAAACGTAGTTTCTATTTTCTCTCTCTACTAAAGGAAACAGTTATGATGATGATAATGATGATAATGACTGCAAAATTAGAATGATTACATTAATGCCCAGTATTGTAATCTTAAATAAAAACAACATATTGCTCTCTCACTGGTGATCCTTCCTCCACGGTCAAACAAACTATAGTGAATTAAATCGTTTGGGCGTTGGCATGGTCCTTTCCTTTTCAGCTTTCACACAGTCCCAACACCTATTTCTTCCTCTCATATGTATGGTATGGGTAACATATGAGAGGAAAAAATAGGTGTTGGGACTGTGTGGCAGAGCAGAGGGGAGAAATGGACCCACGGGAGCCAATGCCCAAACGGACTCGACAATTTGGTTTCACATTAGAGGTGATTAGGTTGCAGCACAGCAAAGATATGACATTAGAAAGAGGTGCTTTTTTGGGACCAAACAGGCACACTTGCTTGTCTGTGTGCAGGTGACCTTGGCCTGGGTCCTCCACCTTGCCCCGGGCCACCCCACAGTATCCATCACCACCCACCACACTTATGTAACTGTTCAAGACCATCCTAGATCACTGGTATTCAAATTTCCCTTACATGGCTTTGGATGCTCACAGAGGATGGGGGTAGAGATAAATCTGCATAATGGCATACTCCCTTCCCTCAAGCATGTGGACACTGGGAAATCTGTCTCAGTATGTAATTTCAATGAAGTGTTCCCGAAATGTCCAGAGCATTTGGGCGCTGACTCCCTCTGTCCACCGCTCTGCCACATCAGCCCCAACACACATCTCTTTCTTTCATATGTCAGCTGTTAACTACACCTAAATGAATATAAATAATCTACTATATAGATTGAATTCTCAAATGAGGCCATCTAATGTCATGAATGTTTAATTTTGTAGGATAATAACAATGATTTTGTATAAAAAACACCACTTGACAGCTGGCTTCCAATGTCAGTGATCATTGGTACCTCAGGTCAGGTCAGGTTAGACAGACTTGGCAGTGTGCCAACCTAGGAATACCTGACGGACCCAACACCCAAATGATGGGATCACCAGCATGGTCATTTGTGCACTGGGAGCCTGGTAGAGGTGGTGTGAAATGTAGGAGAGGAGTTGCAGTCAACCGCTGGACACAATAATTATGTCATGGAAGTACAGTGGCCTCGCATCCAACACCTTTGTCTGGGGTGCTTCATGTCCAACACTGCATTTTTTTGACAAATATTTATTTACCTGGATTCTATTTCAGTTTTCACACTTGAACAGGCATGTGTCCAACAACTGCTCGACCCTGGACTTTGAACGGGGAATTCGATATCTGGAAAATCAAGGGTTAAGTGTATTTTTCAGAAATTCTTCGATAAAATCAACTTTTCCCATTGATTCTTTAGTTTGTCCACTTCTAATTTCATCCAAGGCGTCACGACCTCTGACCAAATTCCCACGTTGGACACGAGGCCACTGTGCAGGACCCAAACAGGAGTGCGGAGGGTGGGAATTTCTGCCACAAGAAGCTCTGAAGTGGGAATTTCTGTCACCCAAAGCATATCACACGAGTTAAAAATAGACCCGAACTTGACAGCATAACCAGAATTACAAATAGCTTAATCATCGTCATCATCATCATTTCATCGACGCCTGCTCCTAGGAGTTCCCACCAGGGGATGGCCACGACAGAAGAGTTTCCATCTCTCTCTATTCATACACTCCCTCCTTGCCTGCTCAAAGTTTCTCAAGGATCTTTCACCCCTCTCCCTAACGTACTCCTGCACCCTAATCTCTCCATTTCACTGGAGGTCATCCTCTAACATTCCCTCCCTCTATCTCACATACACCCTTCTGGTTATCTTACTCTCCTCCATTTGCTCCTTAATAACATTTAAAATAAAAACATTCTGTTCAGGTTGAAATTTGAGTGTGAATTCATAGTTTTATAAAATACAGTGGACTTACTCATCTACTAATGACTAGCATGAGACTAATAATGCCTTCTTTTAAAAAGTAAGGATTGTTGCCATGTTTTCTGTCTCTGAGGTGATTGGTATGCTAATGATGTGTTCCGCTGCAGGAAGTTGAGATGAAGTTTGTGATGTTGGCTGCGGCTGTGGCCGAGGTGCCAGCAGGGGGCCTTGGCTCCTCACCGAGGCAACCGTCTGGCCGCCAACAGACCTTTGTGACTCTCGGGGCGTGAGCAGCTGGCCGTTGTGTAAGTGGTCAAACTCAAACTTTATCCGCAACTCACCGATAAGAGACAGCGGGAGGATGTCAGGTATCCACTCTATGATGAATGGGGTTGGTTCTTTCTGGCCGGGTGGAGGAGTTCCCACCCGTAACCTCGTCTTGTACTCCTGTGGCTTCAGCAGAGGCTGGTTGGCGCTGCCCTTTGCATAGATGGAGTCTTCGTCACGCTGGTGGAATAACCTGTAGCTTCCGTCTCGATTCTGAATAAAGTTCCGTGTCACCTCCAGTGGCATGTCAGTGATGTCAAATATTTGCCTCACATGGACGTCACTCATGATCTTCCAGGTATATTTGGTAAACTTTCCTAAAGGCACAGCCTCTTTCCTTATGAACTGCTGTGTCTGATTTGGAAGTCTCTTTTTTTTGGATCGTGCATTTATTCTTTCCATTAGACAGTCAAAAAATAGCTTTGGCATATGAAACACTAGAGGCTCTGGTTTACCACTAAAGCCAAAATGCATTGTCTGATTAATTCTTTCAGTAACACTTCCAAGCCATGTCATGAAACTAAATGACGCGGTACTTTCATCCACAGGTTCCTTGGCTTTTCTGGCACACGCTCCAGTTAAAGGCCTTTTAGGTGAGGACGCTTGCTGTAAGAAAAGTAAATAAACAAATGACAATAATATAAAAAGATAAATATCACACATCTGCTTCACACCCACACCAACGCCAAAACTCACCTAGCTCTGTTTACATGCACAGAGGCACTCACATTCAAACCAATAAGGCTCTACAAAAAAAATTCTAACTTGCCTTTTTTGATGCTCCCTCTTGTAGGGTGAGGAGGGCCGAGCTGGCCTGGACCACCGAGTCGTCCTGCCGGCGCTTGATGCCGGTGACGGGCAGGGTGTCGGGGATCTGGTGCACGGATATGGTGCCGCCGTCTGAGGTTCGCAGGTGGATGCCCTCCGGTGTTCTCAGCTGAATTTCAAGTTTCCCTTCAATATCCTCCTGAAATATTCATGTAAATTTCAAGGGACTACAAAATAATTGGAACTTCAATTTTACACTGTTGACAACATGGCAGTCCAATGAAAGGAAACTACTGTAGTCTGACTTGGCAGATTGGGCAGGGCCTGCACGGGGTATTTCTTCCCTCCAGCACTGCCAAACCTACCCTTGAAGGTGGAAACATGGTATCTATTAGCCTTTTCTTCTAAAAACTACTTGCTCACATTGTATTGAGGGGGATGTTTCAGCGCTGGGGAAAGACACGGTGCCCACCCAAATGGACTCCATAGTTATGTCGGGCTACAGTTACAAGGTTATGTTCATCAACGGACAGGAAACAGAATGGGATGTAGGAATTTTTTTATGGTCATCCCTAAAGGGAATAAAGCTTCAGGCAAAAGAATATTATTAATTTGAACACACTCCTTCTGCATACCTGAGTCACCAGGTTGTCTGCCGGGGATATAGGAATGCCCTCCAATATTGATGAAGAGTCTTCCTGAAGCACCTCCACTTCCACCTGACACTGAGAATCTCCAGAGTCATTCAGTATGAGGAAGGATCTCTCTCCCACTGTGCTGAGGCTTGTTTCACTCTCCCCCAAGGTGACACTGTTGTCCTCGCCATTGCTGCTGCTCACTCTCAAGTTTGAAGTTGGTCCTTGATCACTAAAAATGGATAATTGATATAAGTATACTCAGAAATTAATGACTTTTAGTTTTAGGTGGACTGGTAAAAAATTGAGTAGATGGTGATAAGGGTTGTGTGTGAGGTAGTGTTTCAACTAAATCCCGCAGGCCAGCCAGCCTTGTCTCCTCCTGACAAACAAACTACAACAGTTGACAGTGCCCCATGGTGCCAGAAGACAATATCACTGTTCTATAACCAACATCTATATCTACTCTCTGCAAGGTGGAAATGGAGCACAGTAAGAGGATTCTGGAGTAGAGGGTTGTGAGTCAGGTGTTCATATCATAATAATGTCAGGCCAATATAAATAGACTATAATACAAAAAGACTCACATACTTACTTCTGTATCATATTGATGTAATAAGAAAACTCCTGAGTGAGGCTGTGGTCACTGGCAAAGGCCACCACACAGGCATAGAGGTGAACACACTTGCGGAAGGACACGTCCCTGGCGGCCGGCTGGATTTTGAAGGCGCGGCACCCACAGTAATACTTGTACTCTATTTCCTCCTTGTTCCGGACCTTGCAAGAAAATAGCAGGACATTCCAATATCAGGCTAAAAAGAAATGATCAAATACACTTAAAATGTTATCTCAAAATTACTGTATATCCTACATCATCATTAGTGTCGTCACCAAAATGGTACTACAGCAGGAGGTGGTAACAGGACATCCTCTGTGTGGTGGCAGTGGTGGGGATGGCTAAGGAGTGAATGAATGGAGGTGAAAACAATTCCCTTCACTCTTTCAAGCTTTACTTCCTTTTCCCAGTCTGAAATTCAGATTTAGCCCCTCTACTGATGCAGTCCTTATTGAATGAGGGTCTTCTTTCCCTAGGTTCAGCTCTCTCAGGCTGGAGAGAAGTTACAACTTTGTCACTGTCCACGTCTGCTACCCCATCTGTCTCATGATGGATAACAGGAAACTGACCTAACCTGACTTTGAAGATATGGTATAGGTTTGACAAGTATCGCAACCTTGCTACTGACCATGTGAACACTATTTTTGAGTGCTAGCTACTTGACCACAACCTTCCCCAGGTCTAAAGTTAATCTAAGTATTACATTAAAAATAATCTGGTCACCATATGATTGACAGGCACAATGGGGTATCATCTCTAATTTTTAATGACTATATAAATCTGTGAATGTATATCAATGTTAGGCATTCTAGATTATCACCATCATTGCTATCAACATATGTATGATAATGAAGCTGCATCTTTGTCTCTTTTTGAAGCAACAAAAGCCTGACATCCTGTGCTGCAGACTCACCTGCTGGAAACTGAAATGTAAAAACCCCAGTGGGTACAGTGCCTCAGGTTTACACTTCACCACCATTATGTTTTTGGAGACTCGCTGCACCAGGGGGCCGGGAGTGTCCGTTGCAAGCTGCCATATATCAGTTTTGATTGCCTGTGGTATTGGCAAGGAATTCAATGCCGAGTTTTTCAACGTCAATGATGTTGCGTCCTTGTAGCACTGCGAGGCAGCACGGATGTGTGAACATAAGGCTGGTTGTTGACCCTGTGACAGAACACAATGAGATGCTGTATATTACCGGAATATATATAAAACACATATAACTTTAGGTTGCTGGGTGTGTGTGTCACCAGCCATAAAAACTTCCCATTTCTTGGTTTACATACATTTATAAACTGTGAATCCTTTACTCAAAAATGGTTTGATCTTTCTAAAACTCTAAATGGACTTAGTGTACACAAAAGAATCCACAAAAACATATTCTACTTAAAACTGTAATCCGTGATATCAGAAACATATTTTATCAAATATAATGTTACAATACAAATACTGTGTACATGGAGCATGGTTATCAAAAAAAAAAAAAAATAAATAAATAAATAAATAAAAATAAAAAAATAAAAAAATAAATAAATAAATAAATAAATAAACTGTTTAAACCTATTTTTTAGGTATCATATGAAAAATACTTCTGTATACATTAGAATCTGTTGAACTTGGCATTCTTTAAATCAGAATTATGGATAAATTGGCAAAACAAATAAAAATTCCTAAAATCAGTTTTAAAACTTGAAAAAAGTACTGGAAAAAGTCAGAAACATTACTCTTGAAGCCAGTAATGCGCTGTCTAATGGCATGACAGAACGCCATTGTCAGAAAATGTGGCCTTTGATTGGCAAAGTGTCACTGAAGACCTGAAGACCACTTTTAGTTGCTTAGACTTTTTGCTGTCTGCTGTGGATGGCATGCTATTGTTTGCAAAGTAATTGTGTTCTTGGATTACATCTTGCCCTTGTAAGCAAACAGTTAAATGCTATTATTCCATTTTCCATTTATCTATTAATTTGTCATCAAGGCGGCCGGGCTCCACCCCAATAAAACCGACATAAAAAATCTATCTGTACATAAAAATCTCTACCTTTCTCTGGCAGGACTCCACATAGCAGCGTGCTCCCATCTGCAGCAGCAGCATTGGGTCGCCGAGAGGCTCAGCCCCGATGAAGATGTCTCCTGACCCATCCACCGACTGGATCAGAGGAATCTGAACAAAGCCGCGGTAGTCTGGACCTTTGTCTCGCACTCGCACAGAGTATATCTGTCGGATGGAATGAATCTTTAGTAAACCAAAACCATTATGTATGGTGCAAAGAATAAAGTTTGCAAATTTGGTTATAAAAGCTATAATCCTGTTTTGCTAAGTTAAAAAAATCTTTACAAATCCCAAGAAGCTGGACTTATTATAGTAAGTGCCTGATATTCACTCAATCCCCTCAGTAAACAATTACGGTCTCTACTTTAGTGCACATCAATATATGAAGTGGAAAGAAATTAATTAATTTGCATTTACAATAATCAGAGCTGGGCATCGCTAACGAATCATAAATCTACCTGAGTGTCTGCTCCTGCTGTGATCCGGCAAGCTTCTGTCGAGTGCTTTTTCTTCTCTCCAGCTTCTTTAAAAATTACATCACAGGACTTATTTTTGCATGAAAACCCTCGAGTTCCATTCAGCGTGCCACATTTGGGGCATTTCCGCACTCCCCGCATTGTGGCCCTTCCTAGGTCCGTTAGGAAGTTGGCCCTTTTGTCTTCGCGAGGCATCTGAAAGAAAAGGCATGTATTCAACTTAGTACTAATAGGTTTACTACCACAAAAAAAAAGGAAACACTAGTGGTGGATACAGCTGTGGACCACCACAAGTGTGCGGCATGGGCCCCTAAGTGAGACAAGGTAAACTGAGTGGGTGAACCTCCCGTGAGGTGGGGGCGATATCAGCCACTCTTGCACGGCAGGGAGTGTTTCGAAGTGGGTCGTTAGTGGGCAAGAGCTGATACACTCCTGACCCTGCACAGCCCCGCCCTCACCCTGCAGCCATTCCCGCCCAGCCTGGCCCTCACCCTGCAGCCATTCCCGCCCAGCCTGGCCCTCACCCTGCAGCCATTGACGCCCAGCCTGGCCCTCACCCTGCAGCCATTGACACCCAGCCTGGCCCTCACCCTGCAGCCATTGACGCCCAGCCTGGCCCTCACCCTGCAGCCATTGACACCCAGCCTGGCCCTCACCCTGCAGCCATTGACACCCAGCCTGGCCCTCACCCTGCAGCCATTGACACCCAGCCTGGCCCTCACCCTGCAGCCATTGACGCCCAGCCTGGCCCTCACCCTGCAGCCATTGACACCCAGCCTGGCCCTCACCCTGCAGCCATTGACACCCAGCCTGGCCCTCACCCTGCAGCCATTGACGCCCAGCCTGGCCCTCACCCTGCAGCCATTGACGCCCAGCCTGGCCCTCACCCTGCAGCCATTGACGCCCAGCCTGGCCCTCACCCTGCAGCCATTGACACCCAGCCTGGCCCTCACCCTGCAGCCATTGACGCCCAGCCTGGCCCTCACCCTGCAGCCATTGACGCCCAGCCTGGCCCTCACCCTGCAGCCATTCCCGCCCAGCCTGGCCCTCACCCTGCAGCCATTGACGCCCAGCCTGGCCCTCACCCAGCAGCCATTGACGCCCAGCCTGGCCCTCACCCTGCAGCCATTGACGCCCAGCCTGGCCCTCACCCTGCAGCCATTGACGCCCAGCCTGGCCCTCACCCTGCAGCCATTGACGCCCAGCCTGGCCCTCACCCTGCAGCCATTGACGCCCAGCCTGGCCCTCACCCTGCAGCCATTCCCGCCCAGCCTGGCCCTCACCCTGCAGCCATTGACGCCCAGCCTGGCCCTCACCCTGCAGCCATTGACACCCAGCCTGGCCCTCACCCTGCAGCCATTGACACCCAGCCTGGCCCTCACCCTGCAGCCATTCCCACCCAGCCTGGCCCTCACCCTGCAGCCATTCCCACCCAGCCTGGCCCTCACCCTGCAGCCATTCCCACCCAGCCTGGCCTTCACCCTGCAGCCATTCCCACCCAGCCTGGCCCTCACCCTGCAGCCATTCCCACCCAGCCTGGCCCTCACCCTGCAGCCATTCCCACCCAGCCTGGCCCTCACCCTGCAGCCATTCCCACCCAGCCTGGCCCTCACCCTGCTGCCAGTCCCACCCCGCCTGGCCCTCACCCCAGCCATTCCCACCCAGCCTGGCCCTCACCCTGCAGCCATTCCCACCCAGCCTGGCCCTCACCCTGCAGCCATTGACGCCCAGCCTGGCCCTCACCCTGCAGCCATTGACGCCCAGCCTGGCCCTCACCCTGCAGCCATTGACGCCCAGCCTGGCCCTCACCCTGCAGCCATTGACACCCAGCCTGGCCCTCACCCTGCAGCCATTGACACCCAGCCTGGCCCTCACCCTGCAGCCATTGACGCCCAGCCTGGCCCTCACCCTGCAGCCATTGACACCCAGCCTGGCCCTCACCCTGCAGCCATTGACACCCAGCCTGGCCCTCACCCTGCAGCCATTGACACCCAGCCTGGCCCTCACCCTGCAGCCATTCCCACCCAGCCTGGCCCTCACCCTGCAGCCATTCCCACCCAGCCTGGCCCTCACCCTGCAGCCATTGACACCCAGCCTGGCCCTCACCCTGCAGCCATTGACGCCCAGCCTGGCCCTCACCCTGCAGCCATTGACGCCCAGCCTGGCCCTCACCCTGCAGCCATTCCCACCCAGCCTGGCCCTCACCCTGCAGCCATTGACGCCCAGCCTGGCCCTCACCCTGCAGCCATTGACGCCCAGCCTGGCCCTCACCCTGCAGTCACCAGCACGCGGAGGTCCCCGCCTCACCTGGCCGCCCCTCCCGCACCTCAACACTCCTCGCCGCCCCCTGCCACGCCCCTGCCCTCCACTGACAACACACCTACCTCCCAAAAGCCACGGGACGCCATAACAGTCCATAATTACCTCGGTGAAGGATATAATAACAGCCGCGCCAGGGACCTTAGGACTTCACGAGTGGTTTGTTGACATTCCGGGACAATGGCGCCGAGGCAAGATGAACCACGCGCCCTCATTGGCTGCCGCCGCGTCACGTGATCATGACGTCACTACGCGGGAACGTTAAAAGTTGTTCGTATATGGCAAGGCTACTCCATGCCCGTGGGCTACTCAACTGGCGGCCCGCGGTGCGATTCTAGACCTTCTGAGTGCTTTAGCTGGACCCAGGTTCCAGGAGTGCCGCAGAAAAATACAATTAAATCCAGCTACAATATCTATCCGGGCCTCTGCATACATTTGAATTTGCCTAACTGGACCTTTCCTGAGTTTCCTCATAACAGTTGAGTAGTCCTGCCATGCGATGCTGTCTACCTTCTGTCTTAGGACACCTGTACGGGTGCCTCGCGCATTATTCATCCAGATCCAGATTAGGGCCATATACTTGAACACCTCGGCGCCCAAGCTCACATATTTGGGTATTAATTACAATGTTAATATGTTTGCTAGGAGTCAGTACTAGGATTACTCCTGATAGCATTCTACATTTTTGTTTTCAGATTAATTTCTAAACAACCATATAAAAAAATGTGTGTGTGTGAGGCTCAAGTAGTGAGTCCGTCAAAGTGATGTGTTGGGCCACGCCTTCGATCCCCGGAGACTATCCCTGCCGCCAGGAGGGCCTCCCCCATGCAGCCAGGACCTGCGCCCTCACCCAGGCGGCTCCCGAGGCCGCAGGACCCCGGATGGCGGCCACCGGAGGGAACCATCCGCGACACCTGTGACCTTCCTCGAGGTCCATTTTGAGAACATGAATTACTTACGGACCTCAATATAAATAAATGCTTTTTTTTTTTTTTTTTACACATCAAGGGAGTCAGCTCAAGGAAAAAAAAGAAGCCTACTTGGCGCTGCTCCAGTAAAAAAAGAAAAAAAGGATAGGATGAGAAACCACAAGAGAGGTCAATTTCGGAAGGCGAGTTGTCTTGATACTCTTTTCTTGAAAGAGTTCAAGTCGTAGGCAGGAGCTTTTATTGGTTAAAACAACGTAGTATTATACTCTACACAAAATGTTAGAGCTCCTACATCTCTATAGAGTGGCTAGAGTCTAGACAGACGGAGGAAGGCTGTTTCAGGGTTTACCAGCGGAACGGATGAGATCATGAAGAAGCTGGTTAACTCCTGCATAAGGGACTTGGATAGAATAGGGATGAGCAATAGTATAAAGTCGCGTGCATGCAGCGGGGCTGCGGGAGGGTAGGAGGCATGCAGTTAGCAAACTGAGAAGAGCAGTCAGCATGAAAATATTGAAAACTGTGAAAACGAGACAAACTCAGAGGTAAATCTAAAGGACAGCTTCTCTTAAACAGCTTTTATTGCTTAAAACAACGTAGTTATATACACTATACAAAATGTTAGATCTCCTACGTCTCTATAGAGTGGCTAGCGCTGGGTGGGGAGGGGGCCAAGTAAGCCTCGTGACGGTAGCGCAAGCCGTGGGAAGGGAGGGGAAGGAGGTCCGTAGCGCCGTCAGGATAACGCTTGGGGATGTGCGTTACCCCAGGGGCGCTAGGGGGCTCGAGTGGCGACGGCGGGGCGGACACCTTACCGCTGGTGGGCGAGGCGCCCGCCCCGCCCCGAGGCAGCCTGCACGCCCCGGCCTGATGACAGCGGGTGGTGTAGAGGTGGCGCCCAGTCCAGGCTCCTGACCCAGTGTCTACGGCGGGGCGGTGATCTGCTGGGCTGATGGGATGAGGACTAGCGGGCCGGGGCGTGCGGGCCGCGGGCAGGCGTGACGCCGGCCACAAGAAAGAGGATATCATTGAGCAGTGAAATTCCATCACGTAGCATACTTGAACAGAGATAGCCGCTTTTTTAATGGTTTTCCTTATGATATTCCCTATATTTCAAAGCCCACTATTTTCATGCGCTCTACAATACAAGAAAATAAGTTAAATTAAGCTAATGAAAATTAAGCATTCTTGTATAAATACAAATGAAAATATCGCTATTGGTAGTCGATAAGATTTCATGAGGGTAACCATGATAAACGTTTGTATGGAGTTAGTAAGACTGTTGTATCTCTGGAAGCAACGCTTCCCATTTGCACCAAGTAATGTCTCGAAGAACAAATACGAACACTCAGTGACGCAGCCGCGGGGAGGAAGAGCTTCACCTCGTGGGGAGGCTAACGCGGGTAGCAAATAATCCAGGTAGAGACGACGTGACTTGATTGATCGATTGGAACTTTGGTTGATTCTTAATGAAAATTAGAAATGTATGTTGTTGCTTTAATAACTGTTGTAGTTTTTTTGTGCTAGAACCACTCGGAACGACACTGACGGCCTTACAGCATCGACAGTTTGCTGGGCCACACCGAGCAGAGTCATGGCCGAGGGAACACCGGCGCTGAGCTGCAGCGGCGCAGGTAACCCAAAACCAACGCCTGCCAAGCTTCTGTTTGGAAATGGGTGCCTGGTGAGACAGCCTGATCCACACACAGGATACATGGCCAAGAAATTTTCGTTTTCATTCAACTTTACGAGAAACAAGAGTTTAAGAGATTGCGAGGAAGCTCTTGCTCGGGGCTGCCACCAACACATTCATCGCAGGGAAACAAGGAAACGATATACATACAGCGATCCATGAGGGAGATCGGAGACAATATGCAGAACTCAAACGAGGAAAATAATGAGGGCGATCTTTTTATGCAGACTCTGCCCGTCGACTAATTACAGGTTTGGTGATACATATGATTGTCCTTTCCGAAGCCATACCAATGATTGAAGTGTAAATCCGAGGGTACGTGCAAGAATGGTGTGTACATGTATTAAGGGTAAACGTGGTTATGAAACGTTATGCAAACGTATATTTCTCATAGAATTTTTAAAAGCTTTTTAAAACACGGATCATTCACATAAAATAATATACAATGTTCCTTATAACATTAACTATAACATTTCAGCTTTGACAGGAAGTTGCCGAGAATGTAGCTGGACCATGTGTAAGCAATGTGTGTGTGTGTGTGTGTGTGTGTGTGTGTGTGTGTGTGTGTGTGTGTGTGTGTGTGTGTGTGTGTGTGTGTGTGTGTGTGTGTGTGTGTGTGTTGTGTAACATAACTGATCTTGAAGAATAAAACGAGCGAATACAACACATGTGCACGAATACAAAACTGACGAAAGAAGAAACATTTGCATAACCTAAAGAAACATTTGTCATTCCTCGTCACGTGCCCTAGTAGTGCTCAGGGTGAAGACAAGCTGACGGTCGGATGCCTGGGACTCTCCGGACGCCGGGCGGGATGCATCTCTGACAGGCGCGGGTGCTGGCTGGCTCTGCCCGCCGCCTTGCATCCGACGCGGCCTACACAGGCAGGGACTGTGGCGGCCGCCCTTTGCCTCTCACATAACAGTTCTATCGTATCTAAGATGGAGACGTGTGGTCGAGTGATAACACCGACCCCGAAGTACACGTATTGTGAATAAACAAACCCGTGAAGTTTCCAATGGAGTCAGCGGGGTCAGAAGCTCATTAGTGGTGCAGGGCCGATGGCCGCCGTGCAGGTGGCTTCGCGCGCCTCGTCGCCAGCGCGGCAAGACCTCAGTCTATGGACTAAGGGCAAGACAAGATGGCCTGTGTGACGTGACTCTCGCGTCGTGGTCTCCGGCAAGATCTAAGTAACCTTGGTCTCCGGTGGTTGCTGTGTGTGGCGGACAAATCAGAGGTGAGGAGGATATCCCGACTTTCCATTCGAAACAGCAGAATGAAGCGTCACTATAACGGTGTGGGAAATAATGGGCTACAAGTTACGAAGCCGGATATGGGTTTAAACTTATTCTTCCTTTAGAATTCTTATAACTTCTAAGGTTTTATATTTTCAGATGGGTATGTCTAACAAACAAACACTAGATAATAAATCTATTTCTAAATCAGAAAGCCTTTTAGCATTTACAGCGTATGCAGCGGGAAGTTTATAAGGTTCAGGATCGCCAGAACGAAACCCAGTCTAACCTGTGCGCCGCCCCGCCCCGTCTCGCCCCGCCCAGCACCGGCCTCGGCGGCGGGAGAGGCGAGGCCCCGCGGGGCGGCACCTGCCCCGGGTGGTCTGCGCGGGACGCTGGTTGGAGTTAGAATGAGCTTTCTCCGGTGGAAATATAAAACAACCGCAGAAAAAAATAGACACAATACATCCTTGGCCACAGGACATCTTCTTCCAGGCGCGGGTGCCGGGTGGCGCAAGACCTTCTAGGCTAAGAGGTCTCGGTGTGGCGGACGCCTGTTTCTTCTTGCATGCTTGGCTGCTCAGCGCAGAGACGAACACCTCAGAACCTTACCTACAGTATCAAAATATTAAGTTTAAATCACATACACACAAACACTCCTACTTCCACGATTGTTTCATAACTTTCAATACAACGTGGAAATATTATATCAAAATAATGTTCAAGGAACACCTTACTCCCTTCGTAACGTCTTAGTGTCTCTGGATAACAGTGAAGTACCACTAACGTAGCAGTGTTCAGGAGTGCCAATCGACAGCTTCGTGTCCTCGCTGTCCGCGGAACACGTGAGAGTGAAGCATTGCATTCATCACTGTTCAGTCTGCACTTCACTACAGCTTAACATGGAACACAAACAAGTATATTCATTCAGTCAGAAATTTTGGAATTCAGGTGCTGCTCTTGCAAACATCTCGTCACAAACAAACAAACGAATACAACACACAACGAAGAAAGAGCTTATCATATATTCAGCTCGTTTAAAGTTTTTTTATATGAACGAAAACTCTCGCAACAGACACGTATTATTTACTCCACTGGATTGAGAGAAGAGAGCCTCGTTATTTTGATTCCACTAACATACAGACAGCAGGGAGGGACAGGCGGGCCGGGACGCTCGCCGCGCGGGTCAAGGTACAATTACTACCTGTGTTTGCTGAGTCAGGAAGTCACACCCAAGTCTTGAAGGGAAAAAAAACAACAGAAGATGCAAACCAGTCACGGGGAACTCAGACTTCGAGACTAAAACACAACCTGAAGGAATAAGTAACCATAATCTAGCCTGTGAAGAATATAAGAACTATTTGCTCTTGTGTTTCTTAGCAGTTAAAGGTACCATGGCATTGATAGGAAAATCCAGTACCCGTAACCTGTTGAGTACCACTTAAAACTAGCCGCGAAACATCGTCAAGGCCAACACAAAGCGCTACGAGAACACATTGACTTGTAACACCGAGGGAGGGAACGGAAGAGTGTTGCAGAGGGGTCAGAAACATTACAACCGAGAAGACGCACGGAAATAACAGAACTTGAGACAAAAAAACGAAGTAGCAAAACATTTCTACAGTAATAATAATAATAATAATAGGAATAATGATGTGGTTAACGATACACTTTTTTTTTTTTTGTAAAGAGCCCAGTTCTGAGTACACCCGGCCTCCTAAAAGTGGGCTCCCGCACCGCGCGTGAAGGGGGGAGGCCTCGGCGGCGGGGGAGGAGAAGGAGGAGGCGGAGGCTCTGCCAGGAAAGCGTGAAGCAAGCCTCGAGGGGCCGGAAATGCCATGTAGTTCACACTTATCGAAGCATTGTAGCTACCCAAGACAAGGGAAATCAATTGCACCTATAATTGTGAGCAAGACAATATAAATTTTTTCATCCATATTTTTGTTGCTTTTTTTTTAATATTTCAATCAAAATAGCGTCTATTGTCCATGCTAATAATGGAAAGACAAGCACTGCGCTCCGCTAAGATGCAAGCCGCCTGTTAACTGACTAAGCTGACTTCTTTTTCCTCGTCAGCCTCGGACTGCAGCAAGTAGTGTGTCTTGAGCATAGACTTCAAAATCATGTTAATTATAATTTACATACAAATTCACTTAATGACTATCTTTATATATGTAAACATATGAAACATGTCACTAACTTTGCACCTATGAAAAACTACAAACGTCTAGTCTTTATCCTGATTGTTCAGTCCTGAAGCGTCTCTTCGAGCTGACGTGTGACAGGAGGTCTGGACGCGCCCGCACGCACGCACCGGTCGTGAACGAGAAACACCTCAGATCGTCTTTCCGTAGTTGCTCCGGCATCGCACGCTCCTGTTCTAGTAGTATTTTGACAGCCTCGCACACGCACGCAACGAAACGCACAAGTATGGACGCAAGCCTGCAGTCACACACACGTTCGGGGCGCTCTCTCTCTCTCACACACACACACACACACACACACACACATCATCGCTGGCTCTGCTATCTATTTTGAGCACTGATGCCAGAAGTCTCCAAAATGAAAATAACCATGATACGATAACCCTTACAAAGGTCTGGTTGGGCAAGTGTATACTCCTGTAATTATCCTTGGGCATGAGAGTGGAGAGGGAGGAGTTCAGTGTGGAGTAGGAATGCAAACTCGTCGAGACACGTAACCTAACAGACAACCTAAGAGTCATCGGTCCACAGTGGAGGAGTGCTGGACAAGCCACACGTGGGTAGAGGAGGTGGACTGGCGGTCACCACGACGAGCCAGCTCCGGGGCGGCCGAGGGAGGGGAGGGCAGGGCGGGGCTCCTCTCGGTGTGTCCCGCCCGCCTCGCCCGCCGCTGTGCACTGGAGCCCGCCCGCGTCCCCACATCCCACCCAGAATACTGATTGAAACACAACCAAAATCACATACAGAACTGGCACCATGATTAAAGAGTACTTTGAACTTTTATATATATTATATTCATATATAATTATATATTTTCTTAACTTAGTTGGTGTTGTATCAGCGACCGTCGCTCATGATATATCACAATCTTTTGCTTTCCCCCTCGCCTTCCAGAGAACGACTTAGTAAGCTTTCCGCGCCTGATCCTGGGACAGAGAAGGAGAGGAAAATGAACAGAGAAGGAGCGGGAGACAAGCAGAGCTACTCACAGGATCGTTTTGGGTTATTCTTTGCTTGTGTTCTCGCGTTCTCCTTCATTCAACATTTGGCACATTCCCACTTGAGCTTGCAAGCTTTCGTATCCACTTCATTTGCTTTGCTTCTTATTATTTTTTATCCGTTTTGAATTATACACGTGAATGCCAACTTTGTAATACTTGCTAGTTCACTTCCCTCTATAAGTATCGATAATGTTGTCTTGATCGACGTACTCAAATATATGCGGGGCGTCCATGAGGATGCCGATGGTGCCGGCGGTGGTGACGGCGAAGAAAATGTAGAGTTGAAGGCGATCGATGACCATGGCCACGTACTTCCAGTCCTCGCGGATCTGTGAACGTAACATGGACATAAGAACACAAGCATGGGAAGATGGCGCCACTATAAACACTTGCCTGCGCCATGACGAGCCGGGGTCGACTACCATCTACGCCCCTCAAGAAAAGCTGCACACGTAAAAATAAAAAAAGAAGCTTGGCCCATACTATCAAACACCTCGGGACTTACACACTTACATTCAATAGGACTTTCGCAGAGGTTGTGGTGTTAGTAATTCCATGGGTAGTGTTATGAGCCTCGTGATAGTTTGACAAGCGTAAGACCCATACTCTCAAACACCTCGGGGCTTACATATAAACCCACATTCAATAAGGCTTTCGCAGAGGTTGTGGTGTTAGTAATTCCATGGGTAGTGTTATGAGCCTCGTGATAGTTTGACAAGCGTAAGACCCACACTCTCAAACACCTCGGGGCTTACATACCAGCATTCAATAAGGCTTTCGCAGAGGTTATGGTTTAGTAATTCCATGGGTAGTGTTATGAGCCTCGTGAAAGCTTGACAAGGTTTCTGCACCATGGATGAGAAAAGAAGAAGAAACACACCTGAGAACCCGTGCCATCTCCTTTGTGGCCGTGGGAAAATCGCCTCACCTGGATGTACTGGTCCTCGTTCCTCAGGTGCTCGGCGATGAACTCCACGGCCTCCGTCGCCTTGTACGCCTCGGGGGTGATGAAGAGGGAGTCGGAATTTTCGGATTCACGTCGCGGCATCTGGAAAATGGGAGATGACTTCTTACATAAGATTCCTGTCTTCTCGGGACGGACTGTGAGGGCAATATGCCACTGTCTAGTTTTATTTGTCAGTCTGTAACGCCACGCAAGGAAGAATAGCAGTTGAAATCTTTCAAAAGGAGGGTATCTGGACTGGACACCTCTCCTCCCGAAATTGACCTCTCTTTTTGGACACTCCTTTGACCTCTATTCAGGAGCAGTAAGTAGCGGGCTTTTTTTTATATTTTTCTTTACGCCCTTGAACTGTCTCCTTAGCTGTAAAAAAAAAAAAAAAAAGGCTACAAGGCTATCACTTGTCACATCAGTCGTCTATGTCTTTCCATCAATACATAACTTCCCTTGGACAGCGTCAGTCGTAGTAACATGAACTACTCAACCGCATGATTTGTTAGATCCATCTTCTATCGCATTTGTAGATCAGTTTTTGCCTGTCTTAAACCTAAATTTATCCAACTTGTACCCATGGCTCCGGGCTGTAACTTTTTGAGTCTAAGTACTTCATCAGCATCCAAGTAGCCTGGGACTCCCTTTGCGACACACATCCGTTAGCAGCCACATGACTATCGCATTTGAAGATCAGTTTTTGCCCTTCTAAAACCTGAATTTATCCAACTTGTACCCATGGCTCCGGGCTGTAACTTTTTGAGTCTAAGTACTTCATCAGCATCCAAGTAGCCTGGGACTCCCTTTGCGACACACATCCGTCAGCAGCCACATGACTATCGAGCTGGGTCATCTTATCTTGAATACTTTTTATTAGAATCGGGAGAGTAAAGTGTGTAGAGGAAATGGTGAACTACAAATCTTACTTGGCAAGATTTGAACTGCTGGCCACTGACAAGGTCGTATAAGCCAATAAGGTAGTACAGAGTTTTGTTGCTATCATAACAGAGCGAAATAGTCAGCGTACAATAAGTTATCACATCGTATGATTGAATTTAATGTTATTCAGCCTATTAAATGTATATCGACCTATTATGCACATCACTATTATTGTTAAGTTAACCCCTTGAATGCGGATTTCCTACAAGTACCTCACAAAGCTACTGGAATGGAGCAAAAAGTGGATGTTACAATTCAATGAAGAAAAATGTGAAGTCCTGCACCATGGGAGGGAGTATCCAGCACACCAGTACCACATGGGAAACACTCCACTATCCACCACAGAGGCAGAGAAAGACCTGGGAGTATAATGTTACCAGGCTACCAGGGAAGGCCAAATCCGTGCCAATCGCAGCGGACGGGTTAAGAGATACACGTCGTACTAACCCTTGGCCCACAAGTCTCCTTACAGGGCCCTAAATATTATATACAGACGAGGCCGCTTGCATGAACTCTGAAAATTCTCGGAAGCGAAGATTAAAATAAAACAGAATGGCACTGAAATTTCGACAATCAATGTTAACCAATACAAGTTTTTGCTGCGTTGGGACTTAAACAAAAAATGGAGTCTGTTTCTCTGGCCTGCACTGAGGAGGTGGACGGGCGGGTCGGAGGTGAGTATCAATGTTAACCAATACAAGTTTTTGCTGCGTTGGGACTTAAACAAAAAATGGAGTCTGTTTCTCTGGCGTACACTAAGGAAGTGGACAGGCGGGTCGGAGGTGAGTATCAATGTTAACCAATACAAGCTTTTGCTGCGTTGGGACTTAAAGAAAAAATGGAGTCTGTTTCTCTGGCCTGCACTAAGGAGGTGGACGGGCGGGTCGGAGGTGAGTATCAATGTTAACCAATACAAGTTTTTGCTGCGTTGGGACTTAAACAAAAAATGGAGTCTGTTTCTCTGGCCTGCGCTAAGGAGGTGGACAGGCGGGTCGGAGGTGAGTATCAATGTTAACCAATACAAGTTTTTGCTGCGTTGGGACTTAAAGAAAAAATGGAGTCTGTTTCTCTGGCCTGCACTGAGGAGGTGGACAGGCGGGTCGGAGGTGAGTATCAATGTTAACCAATACAAGCTTTTGCTGCGTTGTGACTTAAACAAAAAATGGAGTCTGTTTCTCTGGCCTGCACTGAGGAGGTGGACGGGCGGGTCGGAGGTGAGTATTTACTTGGTTGAGGTTGCAGTTGGGGTGGTGAATGTTAGACATCTCCATGTGCTCAATCTTGCCAGTGCCCTTGTCGATCTCCGGGGAGCCGTAGTGGTGGTGGGGGGGCACCGCGCCTAGGGGGGGGAGGGGGGGGAAGTTAGAAGGTGCACAGACAGGCATATACCTACCTACATACATACAAAGATACATACATAAATATACATACATTCATAGATAGATAGGGAGATAGGTAGTTAGTTAGATAGATAGATAGATTGTTATTGACCACACACACACACACACACACTCCCACAGCTCCCCTTCTCCCCCCCTCCTTCCTCTCCCAACCCGCACACACACACACACACACACACACACACACACACACACACACACACACACACTCACCTGCCGCCATGGGTGAGAGGGACTGGCCAGGCATCTCGTTCATCCAGTGGAGTCGCGTCTTCTTGGGCCGCTTCATGAACAGCATAATGGGAAGGTACTTGAGGAACAACACTTGAATCCAGTTCGGCATCCGGTGAGTTCTCGGTCCCCTGAAGAACGCGAAGAAGAAGGAGTAGGAGGGGAAGGAGGAGGAGGAAGAGGAAGAATGAAGGGGAAGGAAAACGAGGTGGGTGAAAGCGGGGAAGGAGAGGAAAGGAAGAGGAGGACGAGGAAAGGAAGAGGAGGAGGAGGAGGAGGAGGAAGAAAGAAGGGGAAGGAAAACGAGGTGGGTGAAAGCGGGGAAGGAGAGGAAAGGAAGAGGAGGAGGAGGAGGAGGAGGAAGAAAGAAGGGGAAGGAAAACGAGGTGGGTGAAAGCGGGGAAGGAGAGGAAAGGAAGAGGAGGAGGAGGAGGAGGAAGACAAGGAAAAAAAAAGGGCAAGGAAAACGAGGTGGGTAATAGCGGGAAAGGAGAGGAAAGGAGGAGGAGGGCGAGGAAAGGAAGAGGAGGAGGAGGAGGAGGAGGTGGAGAAGCATAAAAGGGAAGGAAGAAGAGTTGGTTGAAGGAGGGAAAGGGAAGGAAAAGAGGGAAAAGGAGGAAGGTGGAGAAGGAAAAAAAGGAAAGGAAGACGAATTGGTTGAAAAAGGAAAAGGGAAGGAATGAAAATGGAAGAGAGAGAGAGAAAAAAAAGGAAGAAAAGGGAAAGGAGAAGAAGGAGGAGGAGGAAGATAGAGACGGAGAAAAGAGAAGGAAAAGAGAGCAAAGAAAATGGAAGAGAAAGAGAGAGAAAAAAAGGAAGAAAAGGGAAAGGAGAAGGAGGAGGAGGAGGAGGAGGAAGAGGAAGAGGAGATGGAGTCGTTAGTGTGTGTTAGTGTGTTATTTGTTTATATTTTCCTTATGCATTGTTATCTATTAGTGCTTGATCTATTTAGGGAAACTATCATGCAACCTACCCTGGCAACCTAGTCCTAAGTCCAACGTTGCCAGATTGTCGTACTCTGCCTCTTATGTTTGCCTATTTCCGACACAAAAACTGCTTTCATCACCCAAATTACTGCCTCTATATATGGTTTAAATGGTTAATTATTGGTGCTTCTTGGCAATAGTTATGGTCCAGAAACCGGTAAATATGCGGCTCTGAGTACGATAATATGGCTACCGTGGTCCTAATGCCTTACCTAGCTTAAACTAATACGCCTTACTGGTAAATACTGAGTACGATAATCTGGCAATCGTGGTCCACTGGTAAATACTGAGTACGATAGTCTGGCAACCGTGGTCCTAATGACTGGTAAATACTGAGTACGATAATCTGGCAACCGTGGTCCTAATGCCTTACCTAGCTTAAACTAATACGCCTTACTGGTAAATACTGAGTACGATAATCTGGCAACCGTGGTCCTAATGCCTCACCTAACTTTAAACTGATACGCCTTACTGGTATATAATGAGTACGATAATCTGGCAACCGTGGTCCTAATGCCTTACCTAACTTAAAACTGATACGCCTTACTGGTATATAATGAGTACGATAATCTGGCAACCGTGGGCCTAATGCCTCATCTAACTTAAAACTGATACGCCTTACTGGTATATAATGAGTACGATAATCTGGCAACCGTGGTCCTAATGCCTCGCCTAACTTAAAACTGATACGCCTTACTGGTAAATACTGAGTACGATAATCTGGCAACCGTGGTCCTAATGCCTCACCTAACTTAAAACTGATACGCCTTACTGGTATGCATATCTAACCTAACAATCCAATCCTCGCACCCACCTCGAGGTCACACGCCTCCCCTAAACTTACACTCCTAATGCTGCTATGCGATCTAACCTGACAATCTAGTTCTCACACCTCACCTCCAGTTCACCACAAGCCTCACCTGAAGTTCCAATTGATGATGACGACGGTGACGAGGATCGAGACGGTGTTCATGACGAAGGTGAAGAGGAGATACTTGGCAATCAGAGGAAGCACCAGAGAGGTCGGCGGGAGGATCTTCGACACCAGCAACAGGAACACGACCAGGGAGAGGAGAATGGAGATGCCCAAGGTCACCTGAGGGTCGGGGGGCACGCTGGTTAGTTGGGGGGGGTTGGAAGGGGGAGGATGGAGGGAATGGGGGGGTTATTGAAGGGGGGTGGAAGAAAGAAAATCCCACTTCCTCTTCTCATTATACCCTAGATTAAAAAAAAGGAGGGATGGAGGGATGGGAGGGGGGACTGGAGGGGCGGAGGAGAGAAGAGGGAGGGGGGAGGGAGGGAAGGGGGGGGTATTGGAGGGGGGTGGAAGAAGGAAAAAAACCACTTTCTCTTCTTACTATTCCCTAGATTAAAAAAAAAAGAAAAAAAGGAAGGGATGGAGAGGAAGGGGGAACTTTAGGAGTCGATTATATACTTATAATCGACTTATAATGCTTCCCTTATTATTTCCCATTTTCCCCTATAATTTCCCATTTTCCTGATAATTTCCCATTTTCCCTTATCATCTCCAATTTTCCCTGATCATTTCCCATTTTTCATTACCATTTCCCATTTTCCCTGATAATTTCCCATTTTCCCTTATCAGTTCCCATTTTCCCTGATCATTTCCCATTTTCCTTTATCATTTCCCATTTTCCATTACCATTTCCATCATCATTATTAGTATTTCCAACGGGACGTGACGGAGATGTGCACCGCCGCCACGCGCAGCTATAACCAATGTTCCCAGCTGTCCCTTCACCATTGGGTCCCCCGTCTTACCTTCTCCCCAGCCTCCGCGGGCAGGTAGAACACGAGGATACACAGGAAGGAGATGAGGACCGTGGGCAGGATCAAGTTGACGGTGTAGAACAGGGTCTTCCTCCTGATGGTGATGTAGAAGGTGATGTCGGTCTCCTTCGGGTTGTTGGGTATCACGTTGAGGAAGGCGGGAACCTGGGGAGACATGCCAAGGTTAAAAGGAAGCCTATTTATTGGTTTAGTACGGCAAGGGAGGCAGCTCAAGGGCATAAAACAAAAACAGCGACAAAAAAAGCCGGCTAGATGCTGCTCAGAAAACCCCCCAACAACGAAACGCCAGAAGAGAGGTCAATTGTCACACTTATTTATTTATTTATTTTATTTTTTCACAGCAAAGGAAGCAGCTCAAGGACAACAAGAAGAAGGTATAGAAAAAAAGCCCACTAATCACTGCTCCTATATAAGATAAAAGTGAAGAGTGGCCTTATCTCCATTCATGCTCACTTGGCACGTAAGCCCCGCCCACTACAGCCCGTCAACCACCAGTGAGATTCAACGTTTCCCAACACTAACGTTATAAACCGAAGTCTAGTTATTTGTGGCAGCGTTTTTTGTAGCCTTTTCAAGACATCTACGGGACTAAGTTACTATATGGGTTCCTTTTTGATATTTTTTATTCTTTGTGGAAAAATAACGCGCTGCAGAATTTTTCTCCTTTCATTTTCTTTGTTGTTTACCCTTTAATTGTCTGCAGAAACACACATATTAGCGTTATAATCCTGCCTAAGTAATTCATAACACACACACACACACACACCGAAGTCATCAATTATACCTACAAATCCACATCAACATTACACTGAGGTCTATAATTTGCCTTTCCGCTTACAAACCCACATGCTTTTTCTTGTGCGGGCTTTTTTTTTCTGTTTCCTGTGTTTTAAAATCCAAACAAAACAACCACTTAATCTAAAACACCCACAAACACACATAACATCTATTTATTTATACTGGAGCTTAATCATCCGTAGTACCCTTTCAGTCGCTGCTTTACTTTCATTCATGCGTCATATTCCTACAAGAGTTCCCAAAATACAATCAAGTGACTATACAAACGACTCCCGCACCTCTAGTAGGCTATTCGTCAACCCCGGGGCAGGCGGTACATCGCTCTCCCTTCCCTACAGCTTCACTTTTTCTTGCTGTCAAACTGGGGCAGATTTGGTACTAATAAATCTCATTCGTAACGAGCCAGCTTGACGTGGTATTAGATCCCCCTCCTTCTGTCAGTGGGTGCTGGTGGTGGCGGGGTAGTGGTTGTGGCGGTGATGGATAGAATGGCTGCTACCGCCCACTGAAATGAACCATCACTCAACCCGCTCAATAAATCACTTCACCTGAACGAAAATGGTTGTCGGTCCACTTAGCTAGACAGGGGAGGTTATCGGCTCAGCTATAGGGTAAAGGGAGGCTGTTAGGTCCATATTTTTGAGGATTTCGAGGCACATTACACCTCCATTTAATAAGGCTTTGGTAGAGGCTAAGTTAGTATCTCCATGGGTAGTTTTATGAGCCCAGTGATAGTTTGACATGGCTGCTCTGTCCTTGCAATTTCGGGGCCTATAGACCACATTTAATAAGGCTTTGGTAGAGGCTGTTGTGTTAGTATCTCCATGGGTAGTTTCATGAGCCCAGTGGTAGTTTGACAAGGCTGCTCTGTCCTTGAAATTTCGGGGCCTATATACCCACATTTGATAAGCCTTTGGTAGAGGTTGTTGTGTTAGTATCTCCACGGGTAGTTTTATGAGCCCAGTGATAGTTTTACAAGGCTGCTCTGTCCTTGCAATTTCGGGGCCTATATACCCACATTTGATAAGGCTTGGGTAGAGGCTAAGTTAGTATCTCCATGGGTAGTTTTATGAGCCCAGTGATAGTTTGACAAGGCTGCTCTGTCCTTAAAATTTTGGGGCCTACAGACCACATTTAATAAGGCTTTGGTAGAGGCTAAGTTAGTATCTCCATGGGTAGTTTTATGAGCCCAGTGATAATTTGACAAGGCTGCTCTGTCCTTGCAATTTCGGGGCCTATATACCCACATTTGATAAGGCTTTGGTAGAGGTTGGTTGTGTTAGTATTTCCATGGGTAGTTTTAAGAGCAAAAAAGCAATATATAGCAACTTGTTCTGTTTCACCGTTGTAGGCCTATATACCTTGCCGGCCTCCTCTCAACTCTTCCCTTCTAAATAGACATGCGCTGCCGGCCGCCTGTCTGTCTGTCTGTCTGTTCCGCCATGCAATCCCCGGAGCCAAGAATTTTGTGGGCCGCTTGTCATGCCTCCCCAATCGCGGACCTTAACGAAGCTGACTGCGGCAGAAAAAGTTTGAATATTTGCATGGAGGTTCAGTGATGCGGCCAACCCAGAAATAATAAAAAGAAAGAAACGAAAGAATGGAGGAGTTTCCCACGCATTGAATATTTAGCGGCACTTATACCTTATTTAGTTAACCTCTTTGTATATTATAAGCTGGTCAGCCCCAGGTCATCATAGCCTAATATTATTTAATACTTACGTTGGTAATCCTTTGAAACATATCCTCATAGCCTAATATATCCCCTCTATATAGTCGTTAGCCTTTGAAAAATAGATATCCTAATAGCCTAATATTATTTAAGACTTTATTTATGTTAGTCAGCCCTTAAAAACATCCCCTTATATGTTGTGGTTAGCCCTTGAAAAACAAACCTTCATAGCCTAATATTACTTAAGACTTTATTTATGTTAGTCAGCCCTTGAAAATATACCCTAATAGCCTAATATATCCCCTTATTATGTTGTGGTTAGCCCTTGAAAAACAGACCTTCATAGCCTAATATTATTCAAACACCATATTATGTGTTAGTCAGCCCTTGAAAACATCTCCTTATAAAGACTTTATTTATGTTAGTCAGCCCTTGAAAATATACCCAAATAGCCTAATATATCCCCTTATTATGTAGTGGTTAGCCCTTGAAAAACAAACCTTCATAGCCTAATATTATTCAAACACCATATTATGTGTTAGTCAGCCCTTGAAAATATACCCTAATAGCCTAATATATCCCCTTATTATGTTGTGGTTAGCCCTTGAAAAACAGACCTTCATAGCCTAATATTATTCAAACACCATATTATGTGTTAGTCAGCCCTTGAAAATATACCCTAATAGCCTAATATATCCCTTTATTATGTAGTGGTTAGCCCTTGAAAAACAGACCTTCATAGCCTAATATTATTCAAACACCATATTATGTGTTAGTCAGCCCTTGAAAATATACCCTAATAGCCTAATATATCCCCTTATTATGTAGTGGTTAGCCCTTGAAAAACAGACCTTCATAGCCTAATATTATTCAAACACCATATTATGTGTTAGTCAACCCTTGAAAACATACCCTAATAGCCTAATATATCCCTTTATTATGTAGTGGTTAGCCCTTGAAAAAACAGACCTTCATAACCTAATATTATTCAAACATCATATATGTGTTAGTCAGCCCTTGAAAAACAGCCTCATAGCCTAATATTATGCAACACTTTAAAGTCCTAGGAGAGAAAACATCGACCATTATCTGTCTGTCGTTGTTCATTACTGTTATATGAAAATAGAGTGAGGACTACCGTTGCCAGATTATCGTACTCATATCGTAATCAGAGTCTCGAATTTAAAGGTTTCTGAGCCATAGCTATTACGAAAAAAACACCAATAATTAACTATTTTAACGATAACTCGATATGAAGGCAGTTATTGGGGTCGAGGAGGCAGTTTTTGGGTCGGAAATCAGCAAACATAGAAGGCTGAGTACGACAATCTGGTAACGTTGATGAGGACCAATAATAGTTTGTTTGTTGCCCTGAATACGATAATCTTAACGCCAATGGCAAATGGTCGTGCTCAGGCTCTTATATTTGCAGATTTCCAACCCTCAAGCTGTGTCCTCCACCCCTTTAACTGGTTTTATATAGAGTTATCGTTAAAATGGTTAATTCCTGATGTTTCTTGGCAATAGTTAGGCATCAACATACCGGTAAATGCTATGCTCTGAGCACGATAATCTGGCACGGTGTCAGTCACAGCAGGGAAGCCACGATATCATACTCACCGAACTAGATTTCCCCATTTCTAACGCATAATGACTACACAAAAACCTCTATAATTAACACTTTTAGCAATAAATTTAAATAGGTATCGTTACTTTTGTGGGTGGGACATTTTTTAGCCTGAAATCGGGAAAAATGAAAAGCTGAGTACGACAATCTGGCAACGTTGGTCGGTCAGTCATGGCACGTGGCGCAAGATCAGTGACGGTGGGACGAACGAGCACGTGTTTGACCTTCATTTACGTGGATTTTGCGCCTTTCCCATACTTTCCCGTGTAAGACAAGTAAGAAGGTGACCAGTGACATCAAATGAAGTACACTAACGTAAGAATAAGGTAGAAAATAGGCTGGCATTTCTATTTACTGAAGGAAGGACACACTCATGGATTTCTCATGGATTTGGGGCCTTCCTCGTTATCTCCCGTGTAAGACAAGTAAGAAGGTGATCAGTGACATCAAATGAAGTACACTAACGTAGGATTAAGGTAGAAAATAGGCTGGCATTTCTATTTACTGAAGGAAGGACATACTTATTGATTTCTCATGGATTTGGGGCCTTCCTCGTTATCTCCCGTGTAAGACAAGTAAGAAGGTGACCAGTGCTATTAAATGAAGTACACTAACGTAGGATTAAGGTAGAAAATAGGCTTGCATTTCTATTTACTTAAGGAAAGATAAAATAGCCCGATATACGAAGTGTCTACCTTATTTCTCACGGATTTGGAGACCTTCTTGTACTCTGGTGTAAGACAAGTAAGAACGTGATAAGAAACACTCATGAAGGTGATGTTGAAGGTCATGGACGAAGGAGGAGTTAGAAAAGACGCTGGTGTTTCTATTTAGTAAAGGAAGAAGGATATACTAGGCTGATACAACACTTTTATATATATTACGTGTTCACCTTATTTCTTATCGTATTGGCACCCTTTCCTGACTCCAGTGCAAGCAGGAGGTGATAAAATATTACAATGGAGGTGAAGTGAGGTTGGAAGACGTTGGAAAATGTATTAATACGATGTTTCAAGGTTGTGTTGAGGACAGTGACGTCAGAGGAGAGTAGTTTGGGCGATAGGGAAAAACAAGGCAAGTGCTCGTTAACAACATAGACGAAAAACTTTACTGGTCTCTAATTTAAACCGTTTATTATCCTACCGAAAATCAGCTAGTTGTACAAGAAAGAGGTAGAGAAGAGTGAAAGCTAAAGATGAAAAAATTATGCTAGGCTATATGCGATGTGGAAAACTATATAGTGAATGTTAACAAGTGATAGAAAGTCCGAGTGTAATTAATATCCGTTCACCATCGTGCTGAAGATAAAAAAAGGTACAGAGGAGTGAAAGATAATGTAAAAAGCAGGAAATAAAAGGCGAAACAAGTGTGAGAAATAAAATAAATTATGTGGACACCTAGTCAGTGTTTTAGAGTGATAGTTTGAGTGTAATTATCCGTTTATCACCTTACAGGAGTTGAGCTGTAAGGGAAAAAAAAAGGCACAGAGGAGTGAAAGCTAATGTAGAAAGCGGAAAATAAAAGACGAAAACAGTGTGAAAATGATAACCATAAGTGCTTAGCGTGTTCGTGTGATAATTAAGTGACATGGAAAGAAAATGAGTTAGTAAATGATAGTTGAGTGTAATAAATGAGATAATAGTGTACTGATAGTAAAAGATGAAACGAGTGTGAAAATGATAAAAAAATGGGTGCTCAGCGTGTGTGTGGTAATTATGTGATGTTGAGCAATGATAGTTCGAGTGTAATAAGTGTGTTAAGTGTAATCATGGTAATCGAGTGTAACAGTGAGAAATACGTAGATAAGTGGAAAGCAAGTGTGGAAAGAAGAGGATAGGATAGAGGACCAAGAGAAGACTGACCTTTAGCGATAGAGGTCACAGGAAGAAATAAAGAAGTCTTGCCAGAGGAGGAGGAGGAAGAGGATAAGGAAGAAGAGGAGGAGGAGCAAGAGGAGGATAGCTTCACCCCCGAGCAAAATGGTGGTGAGTACTTGTAGTTTTTCTTTTATTTAACAGATTTGTGTGGAAAGTGAAGCAAGGCGGCGGTGGCTAGCCTACTCAGATGCCGTGATGCACTTTTCTATTTATTTGGTGTTTATTTATCCGCTTGATTGTGTGTTACGTGGATCGTTTTACGTTGGTTATGGATTTCACGTGATGTAAGCTATGCAGTGGAAATGTTGGTTGGGGCATTGGATGTTATTAATTCGTGATAGCAATGAAGTGCCTCTTATGGAAGGTGTAGCCTAATAAGGGTCTTTTAAACACTTAGGCGCCCAAGCACACATTTGACAGGGCTTTCTTAGGCGTTTCCGGCATTTCCAGGGGTAGTTTTATGACCCTGGTGGAAGTCTGATCCATCTTCTGTACCATGAACGTAAAACAACACTCATGACACTACGTTAGCTTGAGTTTGTAGTACCTCTCCGTACCAGATATTTTTTTTCTTACCTACCTTATCCTACTGTTCTTCTCCCATACATCGTGTTTATATGTTCCTTAGAGTCTAAGAAGCCTAGTTAGTTTATCTGTACGTACTGAATTTGATAATGAGTTTTCGCTGCATACAATCAAGGCATCTGTACCAGGATCTTAACCCTGTCTGTACGGGATTCCATTATATGATATCGCAAATGCTACAGATTTCTGACTTGAATACAATGAAGGGTTACATTATTTTTTATCTACAAATCAGCATGGTACTATTCCAGGCTATTTATCATAACGAATTAGCATCTTTGTTTCATACTCCCTTAGGCTGCATTCAATCACTAATTAATAAGTTTTAACACCATTAACACTTAATGTAAAAAAACTCTCAACAAGAGATTGATGTTGCTGTTTTCCAGTGCAAGGGTCGCATAATATTAATAAAAACAAAGAAAATGTAATGGAAAGTAAGTACAATGTTGGTGACAGAACCAACCATAAAGAAACTATATGAAATTGCTGAGACTAAGAATTGTCACACCAGAAAGCCAATCTACGATATGCTCTTGACAATGTGACTGAGAAATGCCACACATACCAGAAAGTCAGTATCTACCGGATATTGCTCTTGGCGAGAATAGCAGTAGAATGGACACTGACTTGTTGGTTGTCAGGCAAGTGCGTTACAATATGCACTATGATATACATACAAAGTAAAGCTTCCGAGTGCATGTCTGCTGTGATCCGTCATTCTCATGCCTCACGAAGGTCATGGGTGAAGGGATTTAGGATGCTGAGGGCTGAGGATGATGGGGACAGTTTTTCATTGCGTTATTTTGTTCTGCCTGTACCTATACCTGAACCTATAAGTTAGTCTCTCTCTCTCTCTCTCTCTCTCTCTCTCTCTCTCTCTCTCTCTCTCTCTCTCACCTCCACGATGTCCCAGGTGCCAGATTTCCAGTAGTCGGAGAGGTCGACGAAGTCCTTGTCGTTGTAGAGGGAGAGGGAGACTTGGTCGCCGTTGAAGGTCCACGAGCCGAACTTCATGAGACACGTCTGCTGGTCGAAGGGGAAGTACGTCACGTCGATGGTGCAGGAGCTCTGTGGGGAGGAGGGAAGGTGTCACTTCGCGGGTCACACACGGTGGATTGATATACCTCATACATATGTTGAAGGGGAGGGAGGGAGGGATGGCGACATTGCTAGGGAAGTGATTTTGATTCGAGGGACTTACAGCCAAAGTAAAAAAATAAAGTACGTTCTTAGTTTATTTTTTCTATTTTAGTTAACTTTATATATATCTTGTTTCGTAGGAGCATTCAATCAGCAGAGCAAGTTAAGGAGCCAATAGGCCTGTGGTTCATAGCAGCCTAAGAGCTTCATACCTTCACTCAACCAGAAAAACTAAAACACCCCGATGAGAGACTGTGTTAGAAAGCTCTGTGTGTTCGTACTGTCAGGAATATGTTAGTGGATTCAGCATTAGCTTCAAACATGTCATGATATTTAACTAGCTGATTGCATGATTGTATAAACACACACACACACACACACACACACACACACACACATGCAAGGAAGAACTGGATATAAAAGTATTGATGCGGAGACAGGATCGAACACACACACACACACACACACACACACACACACACACACACACATGCAAGAAAGAACTGGATATTAAAGTATAGATACGGAGACAGGATCGAACGAGTGTAGCTCTGGCCCTGTATACCACGACTAGGTAAACACACACACACACACACACACACCGTCGTCGTCGCCGTGTCGTAAATCAGTGATGGAGATAATTTGGCCTCCCCGCCGGCTGTTGCCTCCCCCCCTCTGGCGCGCCTCGAGGCAAGAGGAAGTGTGATAGTTTGTCACCGAAACTGTTACAAATAAAGGTCGGTGGACAGACGACGGCCGGGTGGGACACAGGAGGAACTGCCCGGCGATCAACATTGAGACATCGCGTTGATACTCTCGTTATGGCACATGGACGCTTAGCCAAGAGTGACAGTTTTCTTCAGGAGTGTAGATGTTAGTACGGATATAATTATGCTTGGTTAGTAGCCGAGTATATGTTAAGTATTCTCAGACGCCTCCGCCTCTCAGATCTACTATTTCCAAAGTCCGAATAGGAGATCAATGGAGTTCAAATGAGTGTTCCTTTTAGGTTCATGGTACAGAAGAAGGGTCAAACTACCACCAGGGTTATAGTACTACTCCTTGAAATGTCTGAAAGTACTGCGATAAGCCTTGTCAAGTATGTGTGGTTGGGGCAGATCTGTTTAGGAAAGTGACTCTGTACGTTTGGAGGAACACACACACACACACATCCATCAGGGCGCCCCCTCAGCCAGTTCAACACATCAGCAGGTCAACAAACACTGCCTCGCCGCCACCCGTCAAAGGCCTGAACCTCCGTATCTCAGCTCCGCCGCCCGGTCGTGAGGTTAATATGATGGTTCACGTCACAGGAGGCAAATATTATACCGAGGAATTCATTAAAGGGCTCGTCCTCTCTCGGGTCACCTTTCAAGTCTGGCTGCTATGCTCTTTACGGCTCTTTATTTACCTAGTTTCCTTGAGGTTTTATATGAGGTACTTTAGGATGGGACGGGTCTGCTCCTTAGGCTTCCTCGGTGGCGGGCGTGTTGGGCCGGGAATGTAATAATGGGAGTGTTGAGGGGCAGGGCGGATGAGGGGATGTATACGGAGGTGGCCGCCGGATCATTAGTGTTTGTACGGATGGCGGTATTCAGTCACCGAGCGAGGCTTTCATTATATCTACCATTCGTATAATTAAAGAGAGGGACCATGGGCCATATTCGTAAGCATTTCGGTCCCCAAGCACACATATTTGACCAGGCTTCTGATGTTCTTGACCTTTGAAAATGTTTGGTATGAGATTTGGAAGCGCCTTACTATACCAATCTCAAAGGGCCATATTCTCAAACATTTCGGCGGCCAAGCACATACATTTAATAAGGCTTTCGTGTGATTTATGACCATCTCCATATGTAGCTGTATGACCCTGGTGGTAGTTTGACAAAGCTTCTGGACCATGAACGTAAATAAACACTCATGGGGATGCGTTTAACCCCTTGGCTGCGGATTTCCTACCAGAAGACATCACCAAGCTACTGGAATGAAACAAAAAGTGTCTGCTACAATTCAGTGAAGAAAACTGTAAAGTCCTGCACCCTGGGAGGAGATATCCAGCACACCAATACCACATGGGAAATACTCCACTATCCACCACAGAGCCAGAGAAGGACCTGGGACTATATGTTACCAGGCTACCACTGAAGGCCAAATCCATGTCAATCGCAGCGGACGGGTTAACCTCTTATTCGGCCGTTTGGGATGATTGAGGTAAGAGAAGGGAGAGTCTGAGCATACCGCCCCCTCTCTGCCTTACCTGGTAGATGGCCGGCGGCACCCACAA